>NW_026058049.1:0-2496 GCF_023721935.1 Panthera uncia | reverse complement strand
ATGCAGCGAAGGCAGTCCTGAGAGGAAAATACATTGCAATCAAGGCCTATCTCAAGAAACAGGAAAAATCCCAAATACAAAATCTAACAGCACACCTAAAGGAAATAGAAGCAGAACAGCAAAGGCAGCCTAAACCCAGCAGAAGAAGAGAAATCATAAAGATCAGAGCAGAAATAAACAATATAGAATCTAAAAAAACGGTAGAGCAGATCAACGAAACCTAGAGTTGGTTTTTTGAAAAAATAAACAAAATTGATAAACCTCTAGCCAGGCTTCTCAAAAAGAAGAGGGAGATGACCCAAATAGATAAAATCATGAATGAAAATGGAATTATTACAACCAATCCCTCAGAAATACAAGCAATTATCAGGGAATATTATGAAAAATTATATGCCAACAAACTGGACAACCTGGAAGAAATGGACAAATTCCTAAACACCCACACCCTTCCAAAACTCAATCAGGAGGCAATAGAAAGCTTGAACAGGCCCATAACCAGCAAAGAAATTGAATCAGTCATCAAAACTCTCCCAAAAAATAAGAGTCCAGGACCAGAAGGCTTCCCAGGGGAATTCTACCAGACGTTAAAAGCAGAGATAATACCTATCTTTCTCAAGCTATTCCAAAAAATAGAAAGGGAAGGAAAACTTCCAGACTCATTCTATGAAGCCAGTATTACTTTGATTCCTAAACCAGACAGAGACCCAGCAAAAAAAGAGAACTACAGGCCAATATCCCTGATGAATATGGATGCAAAATTCTCAATAAGATACTAGCAAATCGAATTCAACAGCATATAAAAAGAATTATTCACCATAATCAAGTGGGATTCATTCCTGGGATGCAGGGCTGGTTCAACATTCACAAATCAATCAACATGATACGTCACATTAATAAAAGAAAAGATAAGAACCATATGATCCTGTCAATCGATGCAGAAAAGGCCTTTGACAAAATTCAGCAACTTTCTTAATAAAAACCCTTGAGAATTCGGGATAGAAGGAACATACTTAAAGATCATAAAAGCCATTTATGAAAAGCCCACAGCTAACATCATCCTCAATGGGGAAAAACTGAGAGCTTTTTCCCTGAGATCAGGAACACGACAGGGATGTCCACTCTCACCGCTGTTGTTTAACATAGCGCTGGAAGTTCTAGCATCAGCAATCAGACAACAAAAGGAAATCAAAGGCATCAAAATTGGCAAAGATGAAGTCAAGCTTTCACTTTTTGCAGATTACATGATAGTATACATGGAAAATCCGATAGACTCCACCAGAAGTCTGCTAGAACTGAGACATGAATTTAGCAAAGTCGTAGGATAAAAAATCAATGTACAGAAATCAGTTGCATTCTTATACACTAATAATGAAGCAACAAAAAGACAAAGAAACTAATCCCATTCACAATGGCACCAAGAAGCATAAAATACCTAGGAATAAATCTAACCAAAGATATAAAAGATGTGTATGCTGAAAAATATAGAAAGCTTATGAAGGAAATTGAAGAAGATACAAAGGAAAGGAAAAACATTCCGTGCTCATGGATTGCAAGAATAAATATTGTTAAAATGTCAATACTACCCAAAGCTATCTACACATTCAATGCAACCCCAATAAAAATTGCACCACCATTCTTCTCGAAACTAGAACAAGCAATCCTAAAATTCATATGGAACCACAAAAGGCCCCGAATAGACAAAGTAATTTTGAAAAAGAAGACCAAAGCAGGAGGCATCACAATCCCAGACTTTAGCCTCTACTACAAAGCTGTAATCATCAAGACAGCATGGTATTGGTGCAAAAACAGACACATAGACCAATGAAATAGAATAGAAACCCCAGAACTAGACCCACAAACGTATGGCCAACTAATCTTTAACAAAGCAGGAAAGAACATCCAATGGAAAAAAAAGACAGCCTCTTTAACAAATGGTGCTGGGAGAATTGGACAGCAACATGCAGAAGGTTGAAACTAGACCACTTTCTCACACCATTCACAAAAATAAACTCAAAATGGATAAAGGACCTGAATGTGACACAGGAAACCATCAAAACCCTAGAGGAGAAAGCAGGAAAAGACCTCTCTAACCTCAGCCGTAGTAATCTCTTACTTGACACATCCCCAAAGGCAAGGGAATTAAAAGCAAAAATGAACTACTGGGACCTTATGAAGATAAAAAGCTTCTGCACAGCAAAGGAAACAATCAACAAAACTAAAAGGCAACCAACGGAATGGGAAAAGATATTTGCAAATGACATATCGGACAAAGGGTTAGTGTCCAAAATCTATAAAGAGCTCACCAAACTCCACACCCAAAAAACAAATAAACCAGTGAAGAAATGGGCAGAAAAGATGAATAGACACTTCTCTAAAGAAGATATCCAGATGGCCAACAAGCACATGAAAAGATGCTCAATGTCGCTCCTCATCAGGGAAATACAAATCCAAACAACACTCAGATACCATCTCACGCCAGTCAGAGTGGCTAAAATG
>NW_026058048.1:0-78601 GCF_023721935.1 Panthera uncia | reverse complement strand
CAGAAATAGACTCACACATATGTGGTCAACTGATCTTTTTTTTTTTTAATTTCTTTAATGTTTATTTATTTTTGAGAGAGAGAGAGAGAGAGAGAACACAAGCAGGGGAGAGGCAGAGAAAGAGGAAGTCACCCAATATCCGAAGCAGGCTCCAGGCTCTGAGCTGTGAGCACAGAGCCTGACGTGAGGCTCAAACTCACAAACTGCGAGATCATGACCTGATCCAAAGTCAGATGCTTAACTGCTGAGCCACCCAGGCACCCCATAGTCAATTGATCTTTGACAAAACTGTCAAGGCAATTCAATGAGGGAAATGATAGTCTTTGAAAAAAAGTAGTGTGGAATAGTTGAAGAGTCATATGCAAAAAGATAAACCTTGAGTTTTACCTCATGTCATATATAAAAATTAACTTGAAGGACAAGGAAAGATTGAGGAATTGTCATAGATTGGAGAAGACTAAGGAGTTGCAACAAAAAAGGGACAGTAGGAGGAAATGGGTGAAATTTAAATCAAGTCAGTAGCTTAGTCAATAAATATTAACTTCTCTCATTTGGTAATTGCTGTATGGCTTATGTAAGTTGTTAAATTGGGGGAAACTGGGTAAAGCATACATGTGAACTCTCTGTATTATTTTTGCAGTTTTTCTGTATAAACTTATTTCAAAATAACACGTTTCTTAAAATGAACTTTAAATGGATCATAGACCTAAATTTAAGAGCTAAGTTTCTAGAAGAAAATTTAGTAGAAAATCTTAGTGGGCTTAAGTTTAGCAAGATTTTTTTAAAAAAGACACAGAAGGCACAAACACAGAAGGCATTGGACTTCATCAAAATTTAAAACTTTTGCTCTTCAAAAGACACTGTTACAAAAAAAAAAAAAAAAGGTAGGCCGCAGACTGAGAGAAAATATTTGCAAAATATATATTGGACAAAAGACATGTATCTAGAATATAAGAAGAACTCTTGTAATTCAGTAAGATAAACAACCCAATAAAAAATGGGTGAAAGGTTTGAACAGATACTTCACCAAAGAAGATAAACAGATGACAAATAAGCACACAAAGATGCTTCACGGTATTAGGCGTTAGGGAAATGCAAATAAAAACCACAATGAGATACCACTACACACTTTTCAGAATGGCTAAGATTTAAAAAGACTGATGATCTTACCAACTGTTGACAAGGATGTGGAGGAACTGGAAGCTCATACACTGGTGGGAATGCAAAATAGAACAACCACTTTGGAAAACAGTGTGGCAATTTGTTTAAAAGATAAACATACAACTACCATATAATCTAATAATTTGCCTTCCAGGTATTTACCCAAAAGAAATGAAAGCATATATCCACACAAAGACTTGCACATATATGTTCATAGTAGCTTTATTCATAATGGCTCCAAACTGGAAACTATCCAAGTTTTTATAAACAGGTTAATGGATACACAAATTGAGTATATCCACATAATGGAACAATAAAAAGGACTGCTATAAAAAGGACTGGAATCTTGACACAACATGGATGAGTGTAAAATTTATTATGATAGGTAAAGGAAGATAAAGAAGGGGCGCCTGGCTGTCTTAGTAGAGTGTGTGACTCTTGATCTCCAGGTTGTGAGTTCGAGCCCCATGTTGGGTGTAGGGATTACTTAAAAATAAAATCTTAAAAACAAAGAAGACAAAGAACACTGTGATTCTGTATATGTAATATTATAAACATTGCAAACGAATCTAGAACAACACAAGATCAGTGGTTGCCTCAGGCTGTTGAGAGTGTGTTTGGAAAGGGGAAGGAGGGAGAGATGACGATGGGGGTTGAAGAAACTTTAGGGATGATGAATATGTGCATTATCTTGATTGTGGTGATGGTTTTATAGGTATATACATATGTTAAACTCATTAAAATGTGCACTTTATGTGTAACGTATCGTATGTCAATTAAACCTCAACTGAGCTGTAAAAAAATAAAAAAGGAAGAAAGGAAGAAATCTCCTGGAAGACTCATTGAAAAGTTTGCTGGGTCCCACCCTAGCATTTCTGATTCAGCAAATCTAGGGTAGGACCAAGAATTTGCATTTTAAGATGCTCCCAGGAGATGCTCAGGCTGATGTTCCATACTTTGAAGATCACCGGTATACAGGATTTGGCAAACAGCTTTGTGGTGACATTTGTCTTTTCATTTGCTCTGATGATTAATTTTTTGTGTCAGATTGATTAGGCTATGGGATGCCCAGATAGTTGTTAACAAATTATTTCTGGGTGTGCCTGTGAGGGTGTTTCTGGAAGAGATAGCATTTGAATTGGTAGACTGAGTAAAGACCAATGAGGTGGGCATCATCCAATCCATCGAGGGCCAGAATAGGACAAAGGTAGAGGAAGGGTGAATTTGTTCTTTTTTGCATAAGCTGGAACATCCATCTTTTCCTGCCCTCAGACATTGGCATGCCTGGCTCTCTGGCCTTTGTAATTAGACTGGGATTTATTCTTGGCCCTCCAATTCTTGGGCCTTTGGATTCAGGTTTATATCATCAGCTTTCCTGGTTCTCAGGCCTTCAGACTCAGACTGAGTTATATCACTGGCTTTTCTGGTTTTCCAGCTTGCAGGTGGCAGATTGTGGGACTTCTTGGCCTCCACAATTGTGTGAACCGGTTCCTATAATAAATGTTCTCTTCCGTTTATCTATCTGATCAATCTATTGTCATCTATCATCTATCAGTTCTATTTCTCTGGAGAACCAAGACTTACACATCTGTCCAGCATCCCAACACCCTTGTTACTGTTAGGGAATCTATACAGTGGAGCCAAGACTCTGCCTCCCACCACAGAAACAGAGAGTGTAGTCTGCTTTTTTTTTTTTGCCCCCCCCCCCCACCAGCAGCTAGAGTATTGGCTTGTGGCCTCTACTTGGCCAGTCAGATGCTTCACGTGGACTTGCACTGTAAGAAGCTGTGTAGGAGTGAGAGCCTGAGGCTCCAGCAGGAGGAGTCCTAGGGACCAGACTCAGCAGAGCAGCTGCAATGACCAGCTGCAGTGGGGCCCGCAGTGGTCATGGCAGATGTGCCATGTTGGTGAGCTCCAGAGTTCTAGGCTGTTTGCTCCTGACGCATCATCTTGATAGTCTTCTTCCTTTGGCTCCTGTTCAAACTTCGTGTGTTGGCACTGCTGCTGATCCTACGAGCTACTGATAATATATCTCTTAAGAGTTGAGTTGTGTCCCCCAGAAATTCACATGTTGAAGTCCTAACCCCCAATAGCTAAGAATGTGATCTTACTTGGAGATGGGATTGTTGTGGAAGTAATTAGTTAAGATGAGGTCATACTGGAGTAGAGTGGGCCTCTACTCCAATATGACTGTTGCCCTCATAAGAAGAGGAAACTTGGACATGGACACATACACAGAGGGAGTGGCATGTGAAGTTGAAGGCAAAGATCTACAAGCCAAAGAATCCAAAGATTGCTAGCAGACCCCTGGCAGCTAGGGGAGAGGCACAGAACCAATTCTCTCACAGCCTCCCAAAGGAACCAGTCCTGCCAACACCCTAATTTCAGACTTGTAACCTCCAGAACTGAGACAGTTTCTGTTGTTTAAGCTAGTTTGTGGTACTTTGTTATGCCAGCCCTAGCAAACAAGTAGAATACTCTGAATAAATTTGGTTTCTGCTTAAGTTAGTTTTTGTTGTTTGCAACTAAGATGTATGACTAGTACAAGCTCCCAAATGGTGTTGGCAAATCACCAGCTATGGAAGTATGTACAAATAAACAGTGGGTGTAAGGGAATGAGTCAGCATGAACAATCTTAAAGAGCAGTAATATCTTGTTGATGTCCCAGAGGGAGTGCAAACAGACAGGAACAAAAGGGGCAGGGGGAACCCAAGTCCTGATCAGAGTTGACATCTGTCTGAGGCCCGATGCAGAGATATATAATTCCAAGGAAATTAGATGATGCTCTAAGCTAAGTAGGGTCTAAGGCAATAAGATTTATAGGAATACAGCAAGAGAAGTCAGACTTACCCAGGATTCAAGATCCTTCTTGAATACCAGAAAGATAGATATGCCCAGGTGCCAAAGATTCAGGAAGCTGCCATCAGAAAACATTCTTAATATGGAGGTTGATGTTGACCTCCAGCCCTCTGGACAAAAGTCAGTAGCGGACTAGCTGCAGACTGACTCATAGGTGGGATGAGGCCTCCTCATGGCTGCAATGCCAGATGATCATTTTAGGTGGCTGGGATCAAGGTTTTTTGTTTTGTTCCTATTTTTAAGAACAATGCTTCTGCTTTGCATTAAAGATAAAACCAGCTTTGTTTTAAATAGCTCTGTATTTTGCTATTGTAATATATTTCTATTTCTCCCTTGAAAAAAAATTTTTAACATTTATTTATTTTTGAGAGACAGAGACAGAGCACAAGCAGGGGAGGGGCAGAGAGAGGGAGACACAGAATCTGAAGCCCGCTCCAGGCTCTGAGCTGTCAGCACAGAGCCTGACGTGGGGCTCTAACTCAAACTGTGAGATAATGACCTGAGCCGAAGTCTGACGTTTCACTGACTGAGCCACCCAGGTGCCCTTATTTCCTCCTCTTTTTAAAATAAGAAGTACCTCTTTTTAAAATAAGGGGCCCCTGGGTGGCTCAGTCAGTTCAGTGTCCAACTTTTGATTTCGGCTCAGGTCATGATTTCGCAGTTTATGGGATTGAGCCCCACATCCAACTTTGAGCTGGTGGTGTGGAGCCTGCTTGGGATTTTCTCTCTCCCTGTCTCTTTGCCCCTCCCCTGCTCTCTCTCTCTCTCTCTCTCTCACACACACACACACACACACACACACACTCCATCTTTGTCTCTCTCTCTCAAAATAAATAAACATTTAAAATATGAGAAGTACCTAATGAATTTTATCAAGTGCTATTTCAGCATCTGTTGAAATCATTGTATTTTTCATTATTTAATCCAGTGATGTAGGTGGTATTATTATTATTATTAATAATACTTGCCTTTGTGTCAAACATTTCAACCATTCTTGGGATAAAGCCTCTTTGGTCATGGTGTAATGTTTCCCATAATATATTAATGAAAACGACTTTATGTAAATATATATATTATATTTATTTATTTAAAAAAAATTTTAATGTTTATTTTTGAGAGACAGAGAGAGACAGAGTGCGAGTGGGGGAGGGGCAGAGAGAGAGAGAGAGAGAGAGAGAGAGAGAGAAAGACACAGAATCTGAAGAGGCTCCAGGCTCTGAGCTGTCAACACAGAGCCCGATGTGGGGCTCGAACTCACAAGCCATGAGATCATGACCTGAGCCGAAGTTGGACGCTTAAACGACTGAGCCACCCAGGTGCCCCTACATATATATTTTTGTAAATTCAACTTATTTAAACAAAAACAGTTTACCCCTGTTTCCTGCCTCCACTCCCTGCCTCTGGTAACCACCAATCTCTTCTCTGTATCTGTGAGCTTGTTAAGTGATTGATTGATTCCACAGATGAGAGAGATCATATGATCTTTGTCTTTCCCTGTCTGATATATTTCACTTAGCATAATGCCCTTGATAAAATATCTTGTATATTTTAATGTAAGATTTGTGTGTGGCTTGAGGTGAATATTTCCTAGAGATGTGCTCTTAAAGTTTTTCTCATTATTGCCCACCTGAGGAGAACTTCTAGGTATTTTTTTTCTTAGCTGTCCCTCTATGTAATTTCATGTCCACAGATATGCTGTATATTAGTGAATATACTATATGGATATCTTCATTTTTTACATAAAAAAGAGGAAGACTTTTTTAGCCCCCTCAAGAACCAAATTGCTCCCTTGGAATGCACTGAGATTACACCACACTGAGAACACATGGCCTATAGTATTCTTTATTTGTACATTATATTTATTAGATTTCAGGATCAAGCCATATGGTTTTACATCTTGGAAAGAACTATGCAAAAGGCCACACTTTTCAAGGTTCAGAAATGATGTATGGAATACCAGAGATGCTTTAAGGCCAATACATTTTAGTAAAGACCAAGTCTGTTCATCAGCTCCTCTCTGACCATCTGTGATTCAGAATATCTGTAACAGTTTTGCAAGGGCAGGTTATAAGATGTGAGGGGAGACCAAAGGGTGGAGGCCTAGAAAGTCACTAAATCCTCAAAGCTGAATGTATTGCACATATGGCCTGAGCGGGAGAGCCAGGCACCCAGGGAGAGCAAGACTCCATTGAGGCAGCTCTTTGTCAAACCAAGAAAGTAAAGCCAAGGATTGACAGCACAGTGACTGGGTTTAAATTGAGGGAGAAGAAGTGGAGGGCAGAGGTTGGAGTTACAAGCTGAGCTGAAGATCAAGGATATAGCAATAAGTATGAATATGCCTAAGAATGAAAGTCTGAGGCTTTGTTCTCAAGGGTTTATTTTGATTGCCACACATGCCTCTTTGGGAGCTTCAGTCTTATCTTAAGGAGACAGAACTCTTGTTTGCACTTTTCAAGATAGATAACAAGCCTTTGAAAGTTTGGGAGGGTTTAGCATTCACCCATACTGTGGTGGATGCACCTGAGGTGACTTCCGATGAGTAATGCTCCTGTATAATCAATCCTGTCCCATTAAATGCAGTGATTTGCTTCTAACCAATATACCATGGGAAAGGTGATGAGATATCAGTATGTGATTGCATTAATCATATAAGACTGTCTAAGTAGACTGGAAAGATTCTGTTGCTGGCCTTGAAGAGGCAAAGTGCCATGTTGTGAACTCCTTATGGAGAGGGCCACATGGGAAGGGACTGCAGGTGGCCTAAGGACCTGAGGATAGCCAATCATCAGTAAGAAGCAGGGCCCTCAGTCATACAGCCACTAGGAAATGAATTCTGCCAACAATCAATGAGCTTGGAAGTAGACTTTCCTCAGTCAAGCCACCAGATGAGAACATGGTGCAGCCGCTTCCTTGATTGTTACTTGTGAAACTCTCAGCCTTGTGTCCAGCTAAGCTGTACCCATGAGCCAGTTTTCCTGAGCCAGGAAAGTTTTAAGATAATAAATTTGTGTTGTTTTAAGCTACTGAGTTTGTGATAATTACACAGCAACAAAAAAACTAACACATGTATATGTATACTTAGACACTTCTAGATGAATAACTTTCTACATATCTTCCCCCTTCTCAAGTTATTATTTAATATATATTAGATTAAGGTTGGAGTTTTTTATTGTAAAAAAATTATTCTTTTCATTTGTATGTTTCAATGTTATTAGCATATATTGTTGTGTTCTATTTTACTTTAAACATTTTATATAGTACCTGGTGTCTCCTTTCTCATTTCAAATTTCATTGAATTATGGCCTTACTTTTAAATATGTTTGACTTTGTTTATTGAGCCCATTGAAATTATTTTTCATTTTCAAAATTATCTCCTGCATTTATCATATTTTTTTTCCTCTTTAGTTTGGCTTGTCTTCTCATTACTTTTCTAATATCTTCAGTTGAATTATTTATAAAATGTTCCCTTTTTATCAACCACCAAAAAGAGAACATTTTAAATCATAAAATTTCCTGAAAGTCGTGCTTTGAATATACTCCACAGAGATTACTGTGGTATATTTTAGTCATTATTGTTTTCTGAATAAACTCCTTTTGTTTTCTTGATTTCCTTTCCAGTTCAATTGTTGATTCAGTAAGAATTTTTAAATTTCCAAGTAGTTGGTTTATTTTTATTTGTTTTGGTTGTTGCTTTATATTTCATTTTATTTTGGCCAAAGAACTTAACATGTGTCATTTCTGATCTTTCCGAACTAGTTGAGATTATGTTTGTGGCCTGGTGATATATGAGACCAAATGGGCAATGGTTGTGGACAGTTGGAAATCATACATGGTACAAGTTATCTATTAATTCTATCTCAGGATACTTTTTTCTTGGTTGGAACAGCCTCAGGGTCCAAACTAAGGGTAGAGGAACATCCATGGCTGTAGTTACTAGGGGGACACTGGTTCTATGCTGAGCTGAGGAGGGCACCACTCAAACAACCTGCAAGTGTTACCAAAATATTTAAAATAATAGCTGGTATGACAGGCAGTTCACTGTATGTTCACGTGGCCTTTCCTTGATGAGTACTCATGGAAAGTGAGATCTCTCTCTTCCTCTTTTTATAAGGGCATCATCCCAACATGAGGATTCCACCCTCATGATCTCATCTAGATCCAATAACTTCCCAAAGGCCCCACCTCCAAATACCATCCCATGGGGTGGGGTGGGGGGGGCATGGAGTGGGGCCTAGAGCTGCAGCATATGAATTTTGGGGTGAGGACACAAAATTCAGCAAGTAACGTTTATTGAAGTGTGTGGGGCAGACGCTGCTACTTGATATATAATCTGATATACATTTTCTCCATTCTCCTTTACTAAGATAACAATTTTGTCCAGGATGGCAATGCACCCAGGCAAAAATACTGCCTCACTTGCATCTGGTAGTGATCAGGTAACCTAGTTGAGGCCTGATGAGCTATAAAAGAGAAGCTATTGGGTGGGATTTCCAGGAAAGCTGTTGGTTTCCTAATGAAGAAAGACTAGTTCAGCTGGCACATGACTTCTACTCTCTCTCCTTCCCTTTCTTCCTGCCTGAAATACAGAATCAATGCCTGAAGGTATAGTGGCCATTCTGAATAATGAGGTTGTAGAGGAGGAAACTCTTCTTCCTTCTACCTCCTAGGTGCTCCAGCTGGGGCCCTATAAATTTGACAAAAGATAGACTAACAAGAGAAAAACCATCAGTGCGTGCATCATATATACACACGGGAGCGCTCAAAGATGAGTAATTCAAAGAGGTAGTTGCAACTTGAGCTTATCCAGCATCTCAAGAAAAGAACAATAAGTTTTTAGTGAAATGACAAGAGGAAGGAAAAGGATTTTCAGTTCTAGGATGGCAAACTGTGAGGAGGTAAATATATGAGGGAAACTAATTGAAGATAAGGGCTAGTTAGTAAGGTTTGTTACATAGATTTCCTCTGGTGCTGTCTCCAGGCTGATAAAGGTTTAAAGTTGTTTCCAGTGATTAACTTCTGTTCTGGTGGGGAGGGGATACCTTTACAAATCTATGTCCTGCTTTTAGGCAAATAGAGGGAGGGCAGAGGACTTTTCTTGTGTTTACTTCTCAATTGCCTTTAGCTCAAAATAAACTTTATGCCAAAGTGGGATTTTCTGCTGCCCTTCAAGGTCAAGAACAGAACACTGTAGCAGAGCATGAAGTTAGGAGGAGCCTGAATACCAGATAATTTCCACAACCTCTGCATTGGCCCTGCAGGCCTTGTGCCAGACTTCTTGTTATTGGGGAAAATTATTCCATTTAATTCAGCTGCCATGTTTGCAATTTTATTATTGTGCAACTGAATTCAAGCCTAACTGAGGATAGGACAGCAAGACTTCTTACTATAATTGTGTTTTCTGGAATGAAATTTCCTTGTTTTTATGCCCATTTTTGCTTTGTTTTATAACTGTATATGGGGGTGATATATGCTCACTGTTCCTAACATTTTATTATTACACATATCTTTTCCATTATATGATAATCTTTCTCATTCTTTTGAATACTTTTTGCTTTTATTTTGTAGGCAGGAAAAAGCCAAAATTTTTTTCTCATAGAAGAGAATGAAAAGTACTGAGTGTTGTTAGGACTAAATATAGAAAAGAAAAAGGTTTTTTTGTCTGTTCTCATTGTCTCTCTTTAGAAATTATAATTGAATGGATAAATAAATGAATGGATATCCAACTAGCCAAATTTCCACTTTAACAGAATTGCTAACCCAGTAGATACAGAGAATAGCAAATTACTATATATCATATTTTAGCAAGAGCTTGGACAGACACTATTCTTTGGACCAGATGGAAAAATGTAAACCAGATGATAATGTAGTTTCATGCATATTCAGCTGATTTGCTAGACAGATCTAGGGAATATGGATTTCTGGAAAATAAAACTTTTAACTTCATGTCTTTATCTGTGATGTACAAACTTCCTATGGATCCATACTCAATCTGCCACAAATATTAGAACATTTAATAATTGGCCTTTGAAGGAAATCAGTTATTATGAAGAAAGGATGTGTTGTACATCCAATAGAAAAGTAAACAATAAACTTTCTAATTCCTTTCAGTAGAGTCTTAAGCACTAAAAAGAATAGTCAAAACAAGCATCAGTCAACTAACTTAAAAAATTAGCCATAAAAATTGAAATTTTCCCTTTATTTCTTTATTTTTCCAGTGTTACTGAGAAATAATGATATACATCACTGTAAGTTTAAGGGATATAGCATGGTGTTTGATTTACATATATTGTGAAATGATTACTACAGTAGGTTCAGGTAACATCCAACCTCTCCTATAAATACAATAAAAAGAAAAGAAAGCAGAAGAAAAAAAAAGGAAAACAATGTTCTCCTGGTGATGAGAACTTTTAGGACTGACCCTCTTAACAACTTTCTTATATATCCTATAGCAGTGTTAGCTCTAGTCATCGTGTTGTCCATTACATCTCTAGGGCTTATTACTCTTAGGACTGGAAGTTTGTACCCTTTGACCACCTTCCTCCAACTCCGCCCCCGCCTGCCCCCACCCCCCAATCTGGTAACTACAAATCTGATCTCACTTTTTATAAGTTTGATTTTTCTTCATTGCTTTAAGTTCATTGCCCATCAATGCTGGGAAAAAAATATGACTTACATTACATACTTACTTATAAGGTACAAATAAACAAAAGGCCTAATGGAAAAGAGGCAAGGAAATACAAAAAAAAAATTTGCCTGCAAAAATTAAAACAAAAGATGAGCCCAGGAAATGACTAAATATAATGGTAAATGAATGCAGTAATAATTTTTCTACTAAAAACAAGAGCCTCAGTTGAGATTGAAAAATACAATCCATTAGTAAATTGATTATGAAGTGCACTCAAATGTGTTTTTAAAAAGACAAAATCTAGAAAGTTAGATGAATGTTTCCATCAAAATCAAACAAAGAAAGGGAAAGGAGAATTTCCAGAATCAATAGTGGTGTCTGAGGCTTCTTCTCCTCCATCCAGTTCTCCCACAGGGAAGAGATCAATGCCCCCAAATGCTCAGCTCTGAGTGATGCTGCAAGGGGGTTTTTAGGGGCCCCCCGAGGCTCCCATGTGTAGTGGGTACAAATCTCAGTCCACAAACTGAAGTGAGGAAGAAACCTAAACTTCTCTGTTTTCCTTAATACAACTGGTCTTCTAATACAGGCTCCCGGTCCATCAAGGAGTCCTGATCTTCATCCTAGTCATTTGGAATCTATCCCCTTTTCCCGGGGTTGTCTAGTTCTGGAGGACTTCCCAGGGCACGGAGCTGGAGCAGGGCACACGCTCCTTGGTTGCTATGGAGACGCAGGTCCCTCAGGACCGGGCATCTCTCTACTTCCGTGTTGCTCTTGAGCACCTGCCAATCACTCCACCAGGCCACAACAAGCCCTTCTGTGGAGTCTTGCTACCTCTCTGACTGGGATTCTCTCTGGAAAGTGAGACACGGGCACTCCTGCTCTCAGATCCTACACGTTCATTTGGGATTTTGCTCTCTCCTTGGGGGCTCAGCTCAGGACAGAGGTCCCTGAATCCTTTTGTCCGTGATCACTAACATCTAAGCCAGAGGGAACAAATTAGTAGCCTGCAGGTCAAGTCCCGTCCAGCAGGTATTTTGTCTGGCTCAGACAGTATTTAAAGATTCTTCTGAAAAGATTATGAACATTTTTTTTTTGAAGAAGAGCTGTAGCTTTTAGATCCAACTACCAATTACTGGGAAGTACAGAAAACAGAGAAGCATGTTAAATGACACCAGCAAAATCCCGACTATGGGAAAGTACATAACAAAGGATGTGGCTTCTTTAACAAGTACATTGTAAGGACAGAAAGATGGGGTCACACCTGTAGGTTAAAAGAAACTTAAAAACACCAATCACTTGCAATGTGTGGACTTTGGATCCTGTTTCAAACAAACTGTAAAAAATAAAGTAATATAAAATAAACATTTATGACCTTCATGAGAAAATTGTAAATTTTAACACTGACAGGCTATTTGATGTGTAATTATTGGAATTCTGTTTAGTTATGATATTGTGTTATAGTTAGAAACATGAGCCCTTATCTTTACCAAAAAAAAAAAAAAAGCATATCTGGGATTTACTTCAAAATAATTGAAGATGGGGGCAAGTGGGTGGGGTTATGGATGAAACAAAATTGGCCATGAGTCCATAATTATGGAAACTCAGTGATGAGTACAAGGAAGTTCATTAAAGCACTTTGTCTATTTTAAATATGTTTGAAGTTTTCCATTATAACATTTTTTAAGGGGAGCTTCCACATAAAACATCTGATTTTGGATTCTCTTGGAAAAAGGGAAAGAGCTGGTAACACGAGGATAGACCTCCATACTGCAGCAACCAGCCAGAGTTGAGAAGTGTTACAGGATAGGCACCCAGGAAACTATAGTCCCTGCCATCCCTGTTGTCCTTAAACCTGGCTCACTTCCCGTGTTTATGGTACCTGCCTCAGCCATCAGTGTTCTAATCTGCAACCCACAGGAAATTTCCTTCCAACACTCCCCTCACCCAGGTCACCCACTGTTGTTCAGGTGGGGCTGTGCCAAAGGGGGTACCTGTTTTTCCTCTCCTTTTCATGATGCTTTTCCCCCAAATCCTTTCTCTGTGCTATGTGCTATTCTTTTTGGGCCTCCAAGGGTCTAGGATTTTGAAACTCAAAAGCCAGAAGGAAACACTTGTCCCTCCTCCCCATCTTCTGCTTTTGGTCATTACGCCCCTTCCCTGAGGGAGTGAGAACAGAACAACCTGACACTCGATGAAAAACCGGGGAACATTTGGTTAAGATGTAGATACAGGTCTTATACAATATCAGATTGGTGAATATTAAAAAGTTGGGTAATATCAAGTGCTGCCAAAGGTGAAGGAAAACAAACTCTCATAGGAGTGTCAACTGGCATAACTTTCTGGGAAGCAGTTTGGAAGGGTTAAGTGAAGCAAACAGATAGACCCTACAACGCAGCTCCCCTGGATGCGGAGTCCAGAGCAACTCTGGACTGAGCCCCCAGAGAAACACCTGTGAACACGTTCTTGTAGAATCATTTGTATTAGTGAGAATTTGGAAACACCTGGATTAGAAGTTTATTAATAGAAAAGCAGATACATAAAATGTACCCAACAATGAGGACTGTTCAGCAGGTAAAAGAAATGTTCTGGTTCATGTTTATCCTATGACTTGGAGTCATCTCAAAATCTCATCATTGAGATTTTCATCACTGGACAAAATCTCACCTCTGGACAAAAGTGAGAAGAGAATGATATACCAAAAGGCCACATCAGCATATTTTTAAAAAATATGCACAAAATAATACCACTACTGGGTCTTGATACAAATAGGAATATAGATGGGCAGGGCACACAGAATCACAGCAATGGTAAGAGGGAAAAAATGAGGCTGGAGATGGGACAAAAAGATGAAAAAAGAAAGTAAAATAAAAGTGAGCCCTGAGAGCATCTGTCTGGCTTAGTCGGTGGAGCATGTGACTCTTGATCTCGGGATTATGGGTTTGAGCCCCATGTTGGCTGTGGAGATTGCTTAAAAATAAAATCTTATAGGGGTGCCTGGGTGGCTCAGTTGGTGGAGCATGTGACTGTTGATCTCAGGGTTGTGGGTTTGAGCCCCATGTTGGCTGTGGAGATTGCTTGCTTAAAAATAAAATCTTACAAGGTGAGCCCTGCACATGCTAATAAAGGTGGTGTGCCTTCAACCAAGGAGTATGGCTGATTCATTCCCAGCACATGAGCTTTCAGCAAACAGAAAATCAAACCAAAACAAAATACTAGTTAATATTTAAAATATTAACCTGATGCATGTGGAAAGAGCACGTGAGTGAGTGGCTATGAATAACCAGGAGGCTAATGTGTGCCCAGAGGTGGCAGAGAGAGCTATCACTTAGGGTTCTAGGCAGAGTGGGGCCAGACAGTGGGCTTGGGCCAGCTCAGGGGACAGCAGGTGTCCCCAAACCTTCAGTCTCCTGTGATTCTCTCCAAAAGCTGATCTCATTCTGGGGTCACCCCTGTTGGGGCCTTGAGTTGCTTAATCACAGACATTCACCTCCTGTCAGCACTGTTGGTAACCTGCTGGGTCACAGAGATTGTCGCCATGGAGTGGTTTCAACTTGTTAATAGCCTCCAGCTCCTCCAGTAAAGTCAAGATATCCTGGATACAGATACTCCTGCAACTCCCCCCGTTTTTACATGCCTTCAATACCAAAAGCTACTTTTCAGATAGTGCGTTGTATGATAGAGACTAGAACTGTCCGGCTTTCTTTGGTTGGGCTGTGGAGAGGCAGAGAAGAGTGGTTCCGGCAGACAGCCCTGATTTTGCTTGAAATCCCACTCTTGGGAATGAAGGGGAGAAAGAAAGATGATGTGTTATTGCTGTCTCCTGAGCCCATTCTTCTACTCTCTCCTCCTCTTCCCTTCCTTCCTTTCCTTTTACAAACATGTCTTCAGTGTGAATATGCACCATACAATTTGAATCTGACATTGTTGCTGGCCCTGAAGAAGATTTAAGTCTAGTGGGGAGCAAGCAGTGAGCAGGGTCAAGCATGGTAGAGATCTGTGGGGGGTGGGGATGCTTTGAGGCCACAGAGGAGGACAGCTACATCAGATGAGAGGATATCAAGGATGGCTTCTTGGAGGTGGTGCTCCTTGAGCTGAGTCTGAAAGGATAAATGCAGTTAACAAGCAGGGGAAGATTAGGGAAAAGGTATTCCTGCTGGAGGAAAGAGCAGGTGGAATGGCTAGGAGGCATGAAACAGCAGGAAGCAGTAGGAAGCTGTCACCAGTTCACCATATCTGGACTTGGGGCTCAGGAAGGGTCTTGGGTGCTAGTACTTAACTCATGTCCTATCTCCTCCCTGAAGCTTGCAGAACTGCCCCAGCCCCATCATGTACCCCTCTTCTATAATCTTGCGCCGACATCTTCTAATCAAAAAATTGCATATTATTATTATTATCATTATTATTTTCATGTGAAGGCTTTATTTCCTGTATTTCAACTTACAGAAGGGCGCATGAGCCCAGTGCTTCTCCCATCCGGTGCCTTGCGTTATAGCCTTTGTTCTACCATGGGGATGACTCATGATCCAGTTCGGAGTGGATTCATGATCCAGCTTTTCCGTGAGGAGGCAGACTGAGGCAGTGGGTAGAAGCACCAAATCCCACCCTAGTGCACTAGGTTTTTGTCTGAGAGGCTTCTGCAATTGTGTACCTGAGCCAGGCTGACATCTGGACCAGTGCCCAGGTGAGCATTCTTCTGGGAGGGTGTGGTAGATAGCCTCTGAGATGGTGCCCAGTGAGCCCCATCTCCTGGTTTTCATGGCCTTGTGTAGTGTCCCACATTGTATCAGGGTTGATCTGTATGATCAGAAGAATGTAACAGAAGTGACAGGACATGCCTTTAAGCCTGGCTCCATAAAGACATTATGACTTCTGCGTTCATTTCCGTCTTGGGCTGTGCACTCTGGAGGAAGCTAGTGTATGTTGTAAAGACACATCAGCAGCTCACGAGTTCACGGGGTGAGGAACTGAGGCCTCCCACCAACAGCCACGAGAGGAGGCATTGTAGATGTGGATCCCACAGCCCCAGCCAAGCCTTCAGATGACAGCAGCCCCATCTGACATCTTGACCACAGCCTCATGAGAGACCTTGAGCCAGAACCATCCAGCTTAGCTGCTTCCAAATTCCTGACTGTTAGATACTGTTAGAGATGATAAATGCTTACTATTTAAGCCATGATATCTTAGGGTAATTTATTACATAGCGATAGATAAGTAACAAAGTGTACTTGGTAGCTCTAAGTGGCTTTTCCTGCTTGTGTCTGGGGAGGCTTCCTGATGAGGCTTTTGTCGCCTCTGATAGGCAGAAGTGTTGGGGTTCCCCAAAGGCCACATCCACTCACCCCGATTCCTTCCCTCATTCCTCCCTCCCCAGGTACTTCCCTTGAAGTGACCAATAACCCAACAGCAGATGCAGAAGAACCTCGTCCGGACTTCCCTTATGTGACTAGCACAGAGCTTTGGGAGAATGAGCCACCACACCCGACCCCCACCCCTCCAGGGAGGCTTCAGTCAGGGAGGCACTGACTGGCACAGGGACATTCCCAAAGAAATGGTGTAAACACATCTCATCAGAACCTGCCATCCTTTGAAGCACTAACCCCTTACCCCTTTTATTAAATTGGTATATACATCTTTACCTCTGGTTTTCCAGTGACTTACCCATTACTCGGTGCTCTGGAACTCAGTGTGTGCACACACTTTTTCTTTTCTCCTGTGAATCTGGCCACTACCCCCCACCCTCAAACCTGAGTTAGTAGAGGAAAAAGTTGTCCTTCCAACAATTTCAAATCAAAGAAATCCCCAGGGGCCGTCCAATGGGAAGTTCTGAGGCCCTCTGCACCGAGTTTTGTCTGGTCAAAGGAACTGAGTTTAAGAGCAACCACCTCTGCAGGGGAGATGCCCCAGGGATTCACAGCCCTTTCAACCCTGGTGCAGATGGCCAGGGCCCAGAGACACACAGCTTCTGGGCCTGAGGTCACAGCAGAGGCAACTTCTGACTTATAAAAGATTGTGTCTCCTGGTCTGTGGCGGCTTCCTTTTGGTTTTTTGCTTACTTAATCAACACTTAGTACTTGCTATGTGCGAGACTCTGTTCTAAATACTTTACAAATATTAAGCCATTTAGTCCTCAGAATGACCCTATGAGGTAAATGTTCTTCTTATCTTCATTTTACAGATAAGGATCCTACGGCACAGAGATGTTAAGCAATTTGCCCAAGGTCACACAGTGAGTGGGTAGCAGAGTAAGGATTCACACCCTGGTGGTGCTTGGCTCTAAGATGAAAATTGACCCAATGTCTATTCAGTGAGCATTCTGTGCCTCTGGGGCACTGTTCTGGCCAGGGCTCCTGGGGCTGCACAAGGTTATGTATTTGAGTCCTGGCTATGGGCAATCCAGAGGTACACATCCAAGCAGGGCAGTGTCCTGAATAAGCTAGGCACATCCTTAGGAAGGAAAACCATGGGGTTGTTCATCTTCCAAGACTAACCTCTGTACTCAACCTTGCAGGCCTGCCTGAGCCCTGCCTTGGGCAGGAGGGTATCCTCTCAGATCATGCTCATTCCTGCCTCCTCACCTTAGCTCAGGCAGGTACCTGGGGGGATGTCTCCACACTTCCCCATCTGTCTAGACCAATGGTTCTCGACCAAGGGCAATTTTGCCTCCTGGAGTTAAGAGGTGATGTCTAGAGACATTTTGATTGTCACAAGTAGAAGGCTGCTAGTGGCACCTAGTGAGCAGGGGCCTGGGATGCTGCCAAACGTCCTAAAATGCACAGGATGACACCTCACAACAAAGGATTATCTGGACCAAAATGTCAATAGTGTGCAGGTTGAGAAACTGGCCTGGGTCCATCTCACAGCCTCCTTAAGGCTAACGACCACCATCACCACCACCCCCTGCCCCCCGCCACACACACATGATCTGATTCTTATTACAGTGGTGGTCCAGGGTCCTAGTGGGGCTCCATGCATCCTCACTTCATCTCTCAGAGGCCACAGCAGAACATGAAAGATCCAGTTTGCATGCCAGCTACAAGTTCTTAGAAATACAGCAAGGATTTTGAGGTACTGACAAATGTAGCTGACATTATTTTGTATCAGGCTCTGTGCTAAGCATTTTGTATATTTTGTCATATATAATTCTCACAAGCCAGCCTTAGATACTAATATCATCCCTATTTCACAGATTGGGAAACTGAGGCTTATAAATGTCAAGTAACTTGCTCAAGGTCACACAGCTAATAAATGACAGGGCCAAGTTTGTGCCCTTCCCTGGCAGTCTGACTCTAGCACTGATATACATACTGAGGCAAAGGAAAGATGGTAAATGTACAAGGGGCCTGCCTGAGGTCAGGGGCCTCCTGGCCTCCCGTGGGACAGAGGGACCAGCACCACTCACTCTCCATAACATAGTTGCAGCCAAGACTCTTGGAGCTGGGCAGAGAGAGGCTAGACCTGCCATGGTTCTTCAAGAGGGAAGAACGATAGTAGAGAGAAGGGAGAGGTGGGTTGGTTTTTGTACGGGGACAGTTGAGACAGGACCCGCAAGAAAGAGATGGGTAAGGAAGGAGGCCTGGGAGCTTTTTATTATTTATTATAGCAAGAAAGAATGGGAAAGAATAGGAGGTTTGTTTCTAAGCTATAAATGCCCTCCTTTGATCCCTGTGCATATCAGAGATAAATGAGTCACTGAGGCCTCAGAAATTAATGATTGTCCTAATTATTACCTCAAGTGACCTTCCAGCATTAGTAATTCTCCTCACTCCCTGCAAAGTAGCTGTGGCAAAGTTTGACCAGGTTTGGGGAAGAGGCAGGACTGACGTGGGTGAGTTTCTGCTGTGACAGGCTCAGTTGGCAGAGATGAAACCGGCCTCAGCTCCTCCGGAGAACAGAGAGCCGGACTCCAATGGGAAAGGCCCTGCCCTCCCAGTGTTTGCCTTCAGGGCCTGGTGGGATCCCGAATCCGCTGAGAGGGGACAGTTTGGAGGCGTTTGAAGAGCTGCTGGGCCAGCTGAAAGCAAGCAAAAGGGCGGTTCCTGCAGAGTTAACATCCGACCTTCCGCAGGCCCTTCCCCAGATTCCCGGAAAAGCTTTGAAGTTTCGTCTGTGTGCATGTTTTCATTGCCCTGATCTTGCCGTATGGGTATTAGCCTGCAGCCCTGCCCCATCCCAGGGGATTTATTCCCCAACTGCAAAAATCTTAGGAAAATACTGCAAGCTCCACCCACCATCCCCAAGCCTCTGGTTGCTTTGTCCTTAGGCTAGAATAACAAAGGAGACCTCAGAACCCTCACCAGGGGACATTCTCTTCGCGTTTATAGTTTCTCCAGAGACATTCCGGTGATGACCTCCGGGACCGGATCTGAGGGCAGAAGCTTCCAAGTTCGGGGAGGTGGGGGGGGGAGGGGAGAGGGAGAAGGTGGTAAGAGGAAGGGTGAGTGAACAAGATTGTCCCGGAAGGCCTCCCCAGGCGCAGGCCAGGTCCAGGGCAATTACAGCAGGACCCAGAGAGCCTCTTTCCAAGTCTTGTTCAATGAGCCAACCACTGTGCTTTCGGTACCCAAATATCAGTGTCAGGGACCTTTGTTGCTCCCAGCTTCACACAAGGTCCTCTGCTATCACATTGCTCAAGGCCACCAGCGAGGCGTAAGTCAGGATTGAAGAAGAAGAGGAGGGGGAGAGGAGAGAAAAGAGGAGGTGGAGAAGAAGAAAGATGGAAGACAGACTGAGACAGAGGAAGAAAAGGAAAGCCGGGAATCCCAAACCAGCTTGATTTTGCTTTTCAGAGCAAAGACTCTGAACAATGGTGCCATCTTGTGGCTGTGAGGAGAAATTACCACCAGGACTTGCACTCGTGTTCTCCCTCCCTCCCTCCCTCTCCCTCTCTTCCTTTCCCTCTCTTCCTCTGTGTGTGTGTGTCTGCTTGTGTCTCTTTTTCTGTCTAATCACCCTCCCCCCCCCCATTTCTCTCCTTCCCTCTCAATCTCTCCCGCCCACATGCCCCTCCTCTTCATATTCCAGAGTAAGACTTCTATATACAAGTTTCTAGAATGGTACTGTCCAAAAGCAGTAACCACTAGCCACATATCACACATTATACTCAAATGTAAATTAATTAAATGAAATAAAATTTAAAATTTAGAATTCACTTCATCAGTCACACTAGCCACAAATGCTCACTAGTCCCATGTGACTAGAGGCTACTGTATTGGACAGCACAGAAATAGAGTATTTCCATTGTTGCAGAAAGTTCTGTTGAACAATGCTGTTATAGAAAGTTCAGAGTTGCCATCTGATAGAGGACTGTAAAAATCCAGAGGAAATATAGTTTAGGTGCTGCTTTCTACCTTCCAAGTAGCCACTGGTAAAAGGTTTGCAGAGCAGTTTTCCCCCAGACCCTTTCCTCCCAATGTCAGGGCTTCAGCAATTGATGGGGGCAGTGTTGCATTTTAGAAACAGTAGATTGGGTGTCAGATAGACCTGAGTGTGAACCCAAGCTCTGCCACTGAAGCCTCTCTGGACCTCAGTTTGCTCCTCGGTCAGATAATTCCTCTAGACTTTTCCAGTTTTACCAGGCTGTTATATGCCAGGGTTTGACAAGAGCTGATGTCAAACCCAGAAGGAGGCATGAAACATGCAAGTCCCTGAGCTGTGCCTCACCCATGATGTCTGCAACTGTAGCGGCACAAGTCGTGGATCTTGGCATTCTCCCCACCCCCACTTATCCCCAAAGCCACTCCAAGCTCTGTGTCTCTCCCACGTACCTCTTAAGTGACTTCACATCTGCCTGGTGAAAGACTGGCTGTTTGGTGTTTGACTCAACCCTAACTTTAAGTTTCACTTGCTCCTTCAACAAATATTTATTGCACTCTTATTATGTGCCAAGTACTGTCATTGGGGACCTCCATTCTGCACCTTACATTTTAACTGGGGAGACAGATATTAGGCACTTAAGTATATCACATAATGGGGAGTAGTAATAAGTGTGACAAAGGGAAATCAGGCAGGGGAATTATAAGGCTATTTCTGATAGGGTAATTGATCAGGCAAAAGTTTTATAAGCAGGTGACATTTGTGCAGAGGCCCGAATGATGTGAGGGAGTAGGCCAGTGGATATCTGAGGGGGGAAAGAGATTATAAGACTGCAAATGCAAAGGATGCAAAGGCGTGAAGCCGGCTCTGTGAGTCTTCTCCCAGGGTAAGCAGTTATAGGAGATGACACATGTATGCTAATCTAGAGGTCTAGGGTCTAGCATCTAAGAATAGATGGAACATTTATCCCTTCTCTAGCTAGCCCTGTTTTTAGCATCCAAAGATATCTTTATAGACATCCACCTGCTGAAGGCCCATCATGCTTCTGGGGAGACTATGCTCTAGGTCTGGACTCAGGACCTTCTGGCTCCCAACCTTCTGAATACAGAAGCTGACCTTTTTTTTTTTTTTTTAGTTTATTTATTTATTTTGACAGCATGTGAGTGGGGGAGGGGCAGAGAGGGAGAGAGAGAGAGAGAGAGAGAGAAAGAGAATCCCCAGCAGGCTCTGTGCTGTCAGTGCAGAGCTCAACTCAGGGCTCGAACTCACAAACTGTGAGGTCATGTCCTGAGCCAAAATCAAGAGTCAGATGCTTAAGTGACTGAGCCACCAGGTGCCCCCAGAAGCTGACTTTTGATGTGAGAAATCCAAAACACTCACCATCTGAGCCAGTGTTTTCTTTCCCCAAATTGCTGGGCTCCCTTCTAAGGAGAGTGGTGATCCCACAACTCTGCTTTGCTTATATCAAACAGCCTAGATTTCCGAATGAACATCTTCACCAAGACATCAAAGTTGAAAAAATTGTTTTCAAGTTTATGTATTTTGAGAGAGAGAGAAAGAGAGGGGGGACATGTGAGTGGGGGAAGGACAGAGAGAGAGGGACAGAGAGAATCTCAAGCAGGCTCCACACTGTCATCACTAAGCCTGACGTGGGGCTCCATCCCACAGACCCCTGTGACATCATGACCTGAGCCGAGATCGACAGTCAGATGCTTAACCAACTGAGCCACTCAGGCATCCCCAGAGTTGAAATGTAAAAAGAGCAATTCTTTCAGAGAGAATGCCCATGCTTTAGACATCTGGTGTTTGGCCGGTTCCTATTCCAGGCTAGTTTGCTCTGCCTCCTGCCCATTAACAGAGCCGTTTCCTGTGTTTTGTTCATTTTCCAGGTTAACAGAGCACAGTTTGCAGGTATGCTTACAAAATATCACCTGGAACATTTTTCTGTGTTTCTGAAGGCTTATGTTCTCCATGGGCAGAGAGCCAGTTGCTTACAGGTAAAACTGCTCCAAAACTAGATTGCTCTCAGGGCCCATTTGAGTTTGCTTTTCCAGCACGTGAGTTAACAAGAATGAGTCAAATGTCTCCTGAGTGGCCTCCGGGTTACTGGACTCAGAAGGTCAGAAATGTCTGTGCAAGAAGTCTGAGGACTCGAGATCTTTTTTCAGTGTTCCCCTTCACGATGCCCATTTCACATATCCAGAAGCCAAGCGAGGCAGCCTGGTGCATGAGCCTGGGTTTCTTTCCCAGAAAGCATTTTGCAGTCTTGGTGGCCAGATTCAAATAACCTCCACTAAAATGAAAAAACAAAGAAACAAACAAACAAATACCAAAAAAAAAAAAAAAAAAAGAATCCCAATTTGGACGTTAGAAAACATCTTCACAATTTAGTCTTTTAGTTTTTGTGGTTTCAGCAACTGCCTTATTTGGGTATCTTCTTGACACTTGATGGTTTCAGAGGCTTCTATCCAAGAGGAAGTCCTCTGAAGAGAAAGTGTAACTTGGTTTTGTTACATTCTTGGTATAGGAAACTGCCTGACCGCAGCTTCAAGCTCTTGCTATTGGCTCTTCAGGGTCAGTGTCTCTTGCTCAGGCGAGTTTGTCAGGTGAATCTGCTCAGGTAATACTGTCTTGTTGTGGGGCTCCCCAGGGACACCTGCCCAGGCCTGGGGAGAGCTGTGTGGGAAAGTGCCTCTTGTAGCTGAGGCTGTACCTGCCTCCCTGCGCAGGGAGGGGAGGTCGGTCACTACTGCCTTGAAGCTAGTCCAGTCTGTACCTGGACCAGAAACCAAAGTAGACTCGCCTCAATTAAAATCCCTGGCAACGAGGGCCAAGAATGACTTGGCTGTCCTCTCCCTGCCACAAGAAACAGGCCTGCCACGGCCACCTCTCCAGTGAGAGTTAGAATGCATTCGCCTCGGTGTGGTTTTCAGTTTTAGGAAGATACGACGGGGGGCAGGGTGAGTCCTGGCAATCTCGGCAAGGACTTCGAGCGAGGAGACTCGGGTGTTGCTGGTGCGAATGTAAATCATTGCAACATTCCAGGAGGCCAGGTGGGCAAGATGTATCATGCCCAGGTCAGTCCTGCCTTGTTGGTCGTTATGAGTTACTGTTAATTTTTGGAATTTACCCCTTTTCATTCTCAAAAAATGTCCCACTTTGCAGGACAAATGATATGTTCACCCAGTCTTCGGATGCCTTTAGGAAATGTATGCTAAGAATACACAGACATAGCTTCAGGGATGTTTACTACAGGCCTACTAGGCATAAAGAGAAGTTAGAGATAAATTATGTGTCTTACCCCAGAGGATTAACTAAGTTCAATAAATTATAGTATATCCACATAGTAGAGTGCTAGATAGCCAATGAAAAATGGAATGTAGCAAAATATTAAACAGCATAGAAATCCTATCCTATAGTATTATCCAAATCCAGTTTATAAAGAAAAAGGACTAACCGAGGACTAAACTGTTGGTTCTCTCTGGGCAGTGGAATTGGAAGTGGCTTATATATCCTCCTCTATACTTTTCCTGTGTTTCCAAATTTTCTACAATGGACATATATGTTATAGGCAGAATAATGGCCTCCCAAAGATGGCCACACTCTACTCCCCAGAGTCTGTGAACACGTAAGGTTACATGAGGAAAGGGAATCAAGTTTCCAGGTGAACTTGATGTTGCTAATCAGCTGACCTGGAGAAAGAGAGATTAGCCTGGATAATCCAGGTGGATCCAATGTAATCACAGAAGTCTTGGGGCGCCTGGACGGCTCAGTTGGCTGAGCATCCGGCTTCAGCTCAGGTCATGATCTCACAGTTCGTGGGTTCGAGCCCCATGTTAGGCTCTGTGCTGACAGCTCAGAGCCTGGAGCCTGCTTCGGATTCTGTGTCTCCCTCTCTCTCTGCCCCTCCCTCGCTCATACTCTGTCTCTCTCTGTCTCAAAAATATACATTAAAAAGAAAGTTTAAAAAAATGTAATCACAGAAGTCTTTAACCATGGGGGGATGACACAGGCACAGGCACAGGAGAACGGAGCCCTAGGAGAAGGACTCCACCAGCCATTGCAGATGGAAAGGGGCCCAGGAGCCCAGAAATGCTGGTGACCCCTAGAAGCTAGAAAAGATAAGAGAACGGGTTCTTGCCTAGAGCCTCCGGAAAAGGAATAGGGCCCTGCTGACACCTTGATTTTAGCCCAGCGATAGCCATGTTGGATTCCTGACCTACAAAACTGTAAGATGATAAACTTGGATTGTTTTAAGCCACTTCATGCATGGTAATTGGTAACTGCCGTGATAGGAAATGAATACAATTAATTTCTTTTTTAATTAAAAAAAAGAGAGATGGTGATAGTAAAAGTCACTTAAAAAGAAAGGATTAAAAATCCTTATAATTCCTTATAATTTAACCCAGCAGCCACACTGGGAGGAAGCCTGGCACAGTCTTCTTTCCTACAAAAAATCTGGATGAGGAGTTCCTAGCTGGCTGCTGTTTTGTTATTGGAAGAAAATAATAATACAAGGGATAAGTAAATGACCCGACCAGCCAGCAGCCTGAGAATGGTCCTACAGCGGTGCATAAATAATTGTACAAAATGGGGCAAGAACAATCAGTGCTCTAGGTCCAGAGGAGGGAGAACCACGGAGCTGCTGCTTTTGAGAATTCTGGGACCCGGAGAGGAATTGAACTTGCAACCCTTTCTGAGTAAGTGGAAACTGCCAGGCTGTTCTGCTGGTTTGTGCTGGCAAATCCCATTCTGACATCAATAAGTAGAAAGAAGAGGGTGATGGCTTTTGCAACCCCTGCCAGGGGCAGGGAGCTGAGCAGTCTGGCCCGTTCTGAACTGTTCACTGGAACAATCTGCTCAGGTTAGAGAGTGGCAGAGGATTCTCTCCTAAATAAATCCTTTCCTGTTTGCTCTGAAGGAGCTCTAACGGAAATCCCCAGACTCTTAGCAAAGGCTGCGAAGAATAAGGTATCTGAAAATGGAAACAGCCTTTTTTTTTTCTTTGCTAGAGGGTCCAAAATGACCTCCTCTTCAATCTGTAGTAAAGACTCCCTCTCTGTTGTAGGGAGGACCCTCTGGGAGCAGGTGCTGAGTTGGCGTTTGGTGAGCAAGACATTCGTTAGGGGTAAACACCTGTGGAGGTCAGGGAGCCGAAGCAGGACTGAGCACGGAGGGTGGTGATGCCGTGATGCGGTCCTGACAAAGCCGAGCCCACAGGCAGGTGTAGCCCATTAGAACTGCTGGTGGGGGCTTCAGTGGCCAGTGTTTAGACACCTTGCTCGTGATCAGTTGCTGGATGTAGGTACAGTTTAGGCGAGGCAACTCTCAAGCAGCCCCAAAGGAGCTGGGCACTGTCTGCCGACTGCGACAAGATCTTCTTTGAGGGGCAGTCAGGTTGGCACATCTTGTGTCAACTGCACCATGCCTCCCCATGGACCTTGTTCTGCTTATCGGCCAGGACCCATAGTCCTGCTAACCTGGTGGGTGCAAGAGGGACTTGGCTAATTTTGCATGGCTCCTGAAAGCAGAAGTGACATTTCAGCAGCATCTGCTGAAATTCAGCTCAGAACAGAGGACTTGATAGGAGAGCATGACTATTTACAATGGGACAGAATCCCTCCAGAGGTCCTGAGCCTCTGGAATACTCAGAGTGTGGGAATTGGTGGCAGGATGGAGAAGGGCTTTCTACATTGAGCCAGAGAGAGGGCAGGTTCCTTCTGGGGCTGCTTATGACCCTGACAGTGGGTGGCTAATGGGGCCACTGCAGGGGGCTGCTCTTGGCCATCTGTGGCTCTGTCTACTGGTGTCACTTCTGGGGCTGACATCCATTTCATGTCAGGTCGGCTTCTAGGAGTTTGTCACAGACCAGGTCACCCTTAGTCCCAGACGGGGCACAAATGCAGCCCAGAGAATCCCTCCAGGCTGGCCCCTTCAGATTACCCCCTCCCGTTCCCCTTCTTGTCTCACTTGTTTGGTTCCAGTCTGACTTCCTTCTTCCCATTTTGGCCCTTTTGGATTTGCTGATCCTGGCATGCCTTCCATCTCCCTAGGACCTAGCTCTGCTTCACGGCTCTCAGCCCATGCTCTGTGGCCCTAGAGACTGTATTTCCTCTCCCAGTCGTGTCCCCAAGACCTCATTTACCTGCCCATCCCTGTCCTGGAGGCAAGATCAGTCAGTAACAAGTGCTGAACATTCACAGTCCCCTTGGTAAATGGGACTTCCTCTTATTCGCTCAAGCCATACCTGCCACAAATTCTAGAAGGTGCTGCCTTTTCCTAGTATTTCCAAGTTTGATGAACGAATCATGTTTATATTCATGCTATTCATTACTTCATATGTGTGTTTAAGAACCTTAGTGTATCATCTATGCAAAATGATACACATTAGGTACATGTAACCACATCTAAGTGCCTACCCACCAACTGTTTAAGAAATGGAAATGTGTCAGTACCTTTGAAGTCCCCTGTGGTCTCCTCTCTCACTGAGGTAGGTGCAATGGACCCATCTGGATTCCAGGTCCTTCCTTCCTTTATTGCTTTTTACAGTGTTACAGCCTATGTATGCGTTCCTACGCAATATGGTCTTTGCTTCTGCTAGTTTTTAAAAATTCATATAGTTGGAACTTACTGTGTTGTTCTTCTGTGACACCTTCTTTCACTCAGTATTATGTTTTTGGGATCTAGCTCTGCTGTAACATGCAATTTTATATTTTAGCCAGGACCTTTGTCAATCTTCATCTTTCCTCTGACCCTATGGGCTAAAGGCTCATGGGCTTTTAGTTTGTCTGCAGTAGTCACACTGGAGACCCCCCCCTTTTTTTTTCTCATTCTCTTCCTCTTGTCTCCTCCTTTGCATCTTCCTCTATTACCCCCTTCAAGGACAAAGACCACCTATCCACACACCCATGCATGTGCACCCATGCATGGGGTTTCTGAAACAAATACATGACCATTGCATTCATGTGGAGGTGATTTAATGATTGTGACACTTACTTTGCTGAAATCTGGACCCTGGGGCAGAAATGAGTTCTCTCTTTCTGTTCCAGGAAAGTGAAGCATGTTGAATTTATTGCTAGACTAGGCGGGCAATGCTTTGCAAACTTTAGTGAGCACACAAATGGCCTGGGAGTAGGGTGGGACCTTGTTAATTAGGGAGCTTTATGGACCCTCATTCCCCAGAGGCTCAGAACTGGATTATTGGGTTCTCCGGGTGGAGCCCAGGAATCTGTGTGTTAGTAAACAAACCTCTCTCTGCCCAGCAGTTCTGATGCAGACCATCTATCGTTGGCCACTCTTTTAGCAAAGATTAGCCTCTGCCCCAGCCAGAATCAGGGTTGCTTGACCTGAAATACCGTCAGCCTCCAAGCATTTCTCTTAGCCGGAGAGTAAGTGAAGGCCTGTCCCCTGAGCTTCCAACACTGGGCCTGAATAGAAATAAATCTTCACTGAGGCTTGAAGTTCTGGCAAGGACTGATCCCTCAGAGAGAAAGGTTAGGCTCCAGAACTGATAATCTGAAACTTGCTGCCTCTGTCCAGTGTGGAGTTTAACGGAGATTGCTGCATTTCCAAACAGAAAGCTGGAACAAGCAGTTGAGGCTTGCTGCTGACATATGAAGTGGCTCAGTCACCAGCCTGACACTAGACTGGGAGAGTGGTAGCAACTGCACGGGCCCGAGTCTAGCCCGCAGGCCACCCCAGAGCCAGCAGGTGTGCGCAGGCCAGAGTCGCTCTAGGCCTCACTCAGGCATTTCACATGCTCTCCCTCTTGGCCAGGCTGGGGGGAGACAATTAGTGCTGCACATCTATGGCAGGATCTGTTGATTGTGGGCACCCTGTCTGCACTTCCCCTGTAGAACAAAGACGTTGGCCAGTGGCCATAGTTAGGTCACCATACTTGTTGGGGAAGAAGCTGTCTTGGCCACTAGGGCACTTTGCACAGATCCCTGGGAAGCAGCTAAACTGTCCTTTCCCAACCCAGTGAAATGAAAAACAAAGGTTGTGAACCCAGGGCAGTAGAGAGGTCCTGGAGGTACCCCAGGGCATCTGTTGGTCTTTGATTGATGGAGCTGAGGAAGAGACAGGGTCATCATTCAGTTAATGAGCCTGGCTTTGCGTGGTGCTGAGGCCATGGTGATGAACAAAAGACACAAGGTCTCTGGCCTCATAGAGCTCCGTCTATGTAAGTAAATACCTGCAAACTGAAGTATTTGCTAGGTCAGTGGGGAATGCCAAGGGGTGGGAGGGTGGTTATGAACTTGACCTTGATTGTCAAGGAATGCTTCAGAGGAGGAGACCCACTGGATTTTAAAGGATGAGTGGGAGTCTGAAAGTCACGAGAGGGCATTACAGGCAAAAGGAGAGGTCAAAGCCAAAGGCTTGAGATGGATTCATCAGGCTTCAGATGACTCCACTTATAGCAAGTACCTAAAGCAGTCAAACTCCTTGAGACAGAAAGTAGAAGGGAGGGCACCGGGGGCCAAAAAGGGAGGAAATGGGGAGTTAGTGTTTTATGGGTACAGAGTTTCAGCTTTGCAAGATGAAGAGAGTTCGTGGATGGATGTGGTGGTCATTGCACAACAATGTGAATGTATTTAATGTCCCTGAATGAACAATGTGCCACTTAAACATGGTTGAAGACAGAATATATATTTAATGGCACCTGAAAGTGCTTGGCTCTTGACCTTTAAAAGCTCTACTTGCTGAAAATTATCTCTGAATGATAATTAGTGGTGATAGAGTCCATAAATTTAGGTTACTTACTGATTCTTTATATTAAATTCTTCATGTTAAAAAAAAGCTAGCAGCTCCTGGGTGGCTCAGTTGGTTAAGCATCTGACTTCGGCTCAGGTCATGATCTTGTGGTTCGCGAGTTCAGGCCCCGCGTCAGGCTCTGTGCTGACAACTCAGAGCATGGAGCCTGCTTTGGATTCTGTGTCTCCCTCTCTCTCTGATCCTCCCCACTCACATACATACACACACTCTCTCTCTCTCTCTCTCTCTCTCTCTCTCAAAAATAAATAAAAATTAAATATTTTTTAAAAAGCTAAAAGAAAGTTTTTTATAACAAAAATGACATTGATTTAGAAAAACCAAAGTTATTTTTGAATAATCTTTAAGCAGAAAAACCATGTGCAAGGGGTCCCCAAAGTCACAGTGAACATGCAATATTACCATAGGCAAGTGAGTGTTCCAGGGCTCCAACTAAGGCAATGGCAGAATGAATGGAGAGGATGGGGGTGTATACAGCAGGTGTCATGCAAGGTAGAGCAGCTGTGGAAAGCAAGGGAGAGAATCTCAGGAGGTCAGGATGGCTCAGGAGGTCAGGATGGACATTAGGCCTGGTGATAACAGGGTGGGTGGGGGTACTGTTGATCAGGCTCTAGAAGAAGGAGCAGAAATGTGGGGAAGAAGATCTATGTGTTGGGTGGAAATCAGCCCAATACGCAGGCATGATATTTGGGGACCTCAGAGTGGAGGTAAGGATTTGAAGGTATGGGGCATGGATGGCAGTAAGCATGCTGTATGCTATAGAGATGACCCCGAGAGAAAGGTGGAGGGAGGAGCGACCTTGACCAAGGATGTAACTGTGAGGAATATCAATACTTTCAGGGGGGCAGAGCCTGAGCTGACAAGATTCACTTCGATGATACAGTTTCAGGGCCCTAGGATGCCTTTGCACCTCCCACCCCATTCCCACTCCCATATCTCCTCCAGAGATTCACCATGCCTGGAGTTCTTCAGTTCAGGGAAAGTGTGGCCACGAGGCTTTGCTGTCCCAATCAGAGGCCAAGGCATGGTGGGAGAGGTGACATAAGGATTGAAATCACACAAAGGTGCCAACAACTGATGCCCCTGGTTTCTTGCCAGCAGGTTCCTATGGGAGAGGGTATACAGATGTCTCAGAGGAGAGCTGATGGATGAGGAGGCACTGGGCAGGGAGGAAGGGGACCAAGTGACTCCCTCGTCAATTTGCAGATCCATCTTGTTTTCACTGCAGGGGAATCCCCAGCCTTAGCCCTGCCCAGTCTGGGTGCAAGATTGCTGAGGAGTAAATAAGGAGGAGTCTATAGGCTTGTTTCCTCTCCTTTCAGCCTCTGGTGAGAGCTGACAGGCTGGGGGTGGGATGAAGTGACTCCCTTAGCTTTGACATGATCCCCCGTGGCTCTTGACATACATTCCCCCTGTACTGATTAAGTCCACCTGTGGAGGGGCATCCTGCCCTTTGCTGGATAATGCAGAACAGGTGCCCCATTAGTTGCCCCTCAGGCCAAGGATGCCTGAAAGGAGGAGCTAGTGGAGGCTGTGTCTGACCTCAGGCCTCTGCTGCTTGGAGAGGTAGGGGAGCCCCCACCCCCACCTTCCTCCCCTGGGTTTCCCTCTCTTGCCTGATGGCTGGAATTGAAGCTCCCCAGAACCAGGGCCGGGCCCATGTTCACAATCAGGCTTCAGATCCAGCCCCATGTCCGGCCAGGCGTTCAGGCCCTAGGAGAAGGAGGTGAATATGCAGGGACCATCCAGTTCCTGATGCAGGGGGAGCCCGCCTGCCACCCAGTTGCTCTTAGGAAGCCTGGGTTGAAGGGGCCATGCAGGAGTGGGTGGTTCATGGCTATGCTCGAGTGAGGGGCAGGGCTGGCCTCAGACCTCCAAACAGCATTATCAGCAACTTGTTCAGAGCCCCTTTAGGTTACCCCAGACAAGGGGGGTGAAGCAGAGTGGTAGGTTCCTGGGGCTATTTGCTAGATAAATCAGTGAGGAAGTGAGGCAGTGGGGGAGAAGGGGGAGAAAAGGCCTCTGTGGAAAACAAGTGCTTCCTGTTCCTACTGTGAGGCATGTCTCCTGTGGATTTCCAGCCCCTGGATAGTGGTGAGTGACACTCGTAATATCTACCCCAAGTTGAACTCTTGCTGCATGCTGCCCACCATCCTGTTAATCATGTTTACTTCTCAAAAGAGCCCTGAGAGAGGGGGAGAACAGCCTTCCTCTTCTCCAAACATTTCTGCCTGTATATTTTACCAACCCCTCAATGCTCCTGGAGCCCCTCCAGAGTTATGGCTGCAGGAGGTACAGCCCAGTAAGGCTTAGCCACTGACCTCAGGCTAACACGTCAGGCAGAGAAATAGTGCCACAGGCAGAAGAGCTCTTGAAGAACAGGTGGATGACCCTGTAGGGACACAAACAAGTCAGGTGTCTTCACAAAATGGGTACAAAGTCTATGTTGTCACAACATTTGGGGACTTTTGCCTTTGAGGAAATGAGCAAGGAGGTAGTCATCAAATCATGACACCCCTAAGACCAGGATTCATTCTTTTATTCTGGTGTCTTCTTTTTTTTTTTTTTTTTTTTTTAACGTTTATTTATTTTTGAGACAGAGAGAGACAGAGCATGAACGGGGGAGGGGCAGAGAGAGAGGGAGGCACAGAATCGGAAGCAGGCTCCAGGCTCTGAGTTCCGAGCCATCAGCCCAGAGCCCGACGCGGGGCTCGAACTCGCGGACCGCGAGATCGTGACCTGAGCTGAAGTCGGACACTTAACCGACTGAGCCACCCAGGCGCCCCTATTCTGGTGTCTTCTACTTCTGTCTTTACCCCCAAACTACAGGAAATCATGAGGAACTAAAAATCAGAGCCCTGACAAGCCCTGCTGCTGACCGCTGAGTCTCCTCGTTCTGTCCCCCAAGGAACTTCCACCAGCTTCCAACACAGTGTTGCTTCCAACCAAACTCTGTCATAAGGGTCAGGGCTGGGGGCATGGTTCTTGGCCTTCTTAGAAACTCAAAGCTGACAACACTATTCAATGCAGAGATAAAATCTTCCAGTTAGGTCTTAGAGGTATCATGATAAATATTCTTACCCCGTGTGGGGTTGTATCTCAGAGATGAGCAACCTGGGACAGCCAAGCACTAGGACCATCATCCAAATGATTGATTCAGGTAAGATGGAGAACTCTACCGTGTCTACACTGACCTTTCTAAGGGGCTGAAGTTAGGAGAGAATACAGAAGATTTTCTCAACTTTGGCTAAACATAGGAATTACCTGGGGAGCTTTAAAAGTCCCAAAGCCTGGGTCCCATGCCCAGAGATCCTGACTTAGTTTGGGGTGGGGACTAGGCATTTGGATGTTTACATGTTTCCCAGATGATTCTAAGGCATAGCCAGTGCTGAGGACCACCGTCCTCACCTGCATGGCCATCTGGTGGCTGCCTGAGGGGGCTGACCCTCAACTGTTTGGCTTCTGGTACCCACTCTGCCTTTGACATCTGTTGTGTTGGCCCTAGGAGAAGGGACAAAAGAGAAGACTGCTCTTGGTGTATTTCTGGCAAGATGGGGTTTAGGAGCCATGGAGGTAAACAGTGAACTTTCTACTGTCCTTTCCTTCTGTCTCCAGCTGACCCAGAATGAAGTCCTGTCCTGGGATTCCTTAGATACCCCCGAGGAATACTTAGTGAGCTGAGAGTTCCTGAGGTTGGACATCATCCCCAGGTAGTAGGGGCACACAGCAGCAGGTTGTGTGGCATCTTGTTCCAGCCATGGTTCTGAGCCCTCCTAGGGAATGTTCATAACCTGGGCTTGCCCTTCTGCTTCTGGTCTGAGATGAAGTGGGGCAAGCATGTAGTGATTAGTCCCTAGTGGCTACTGCATAGGGCAGGACAAGTTGTAGAATACTTCCAACATTCATATAAATGAATGGGCTTAATGTATTCAAGTAAAACTTAAAAAAATTTTTTTAATGTTTATTTTTGAGAGAGAGAGAGAGAGAGAGAGAGTGAGAGTGGGGTGGGGGGAGAGAAAGGGAGATACAGAATCTGAAGCATGCTCCAGCTGCCAGCAGCCGAAGTCAGATGCTGAAGCAACTGAGCCACCCAGGCGCCTCTAAAGTAAAACTTTATTTACAAGAACAGGCAGCAACTGGATTTGTCCTAGGGCTACAGTTTGTGGACTCCTGCTCTAGGCCTAAGCAGGCAGGCCTTCTTTCAAAGAAGATGCACTTTTGTTTGTAGGCTGATATGTACCAACCTGGAAGCATACCAGCCCGTCCAGGGCTCTCCTCATAGCAGGAGCCCCAGACTCCTGTCCCCACCTTGCTGCTGTGCCAGGAGTGTCCATAACCCCCTTCAGGACAACATGTCTCTAGTAAGTTCTTGCTGTTCTAACCCCTTCCTGGTTTTCTTTGGAGAGTAAGGCAGGGAAGGGTTGCATAGAGCCCCCCTCCTTCCAAATGAGAAATTTTGTGTCCGCACTACTCAGGATCTGGTTCTGTAAGTGGGGCAGTCCTTCAGAGCTCCTGGTTAGCCAGAGTGCCAGAGGCACGTATTCTGTCACTTTTCCTGCTATGTCTGCTTAAACTTGGCTGTTCTAACTTCTGCAGAACTGAATAAAACTCCCAGTGTCTGTGAGGAGATCAGGCTGTAGCCAGCTTTCTTCAGGGTGCTCTGCTTCAGCACTATATAGGTGTCTGGGGATTCTGGAGTGCCTAGACCCGCTTCACTGCATGGTAGCGATGGGCTCTCACACAGCCTAGATGTTGGGCTGTGCCTATTCTCTCAAAGCTACTTGGTGCCAGGATTAGTAGTGCAGGTCTCTGAGAACTGAGGCCATGGTGAGAGGCTCCAGGGAAATATGACAGGGGCAGAGGTAAGGAAGACGCAAATGGTAGATGAAGTCAGCAAAGACTCACATGCTACCCTGCGTCAGGATGGTGGAAGGCCCATGAGGAGCCTCTTAGAGACCTTGCCATGTATTCCAGGTGTTACCATTGCCTTACTTGCTGATAAACCTTGGATTGGATAGTCTGCTTCCCTCATCACCTTCCCGGCTGTGAGTCAGGGTGGGAAATGAGTGCACAATCAGCCCCTGAGATCTCTGCCTCTCTGTTCTGGAGCAGAGGCTGTGAACACTGCACAGCCACACTCCACCCAGCAGGCATTTGATTGTGCTGTTGGGCAGCAGCCACTGGGAGGCAGCCAGTTTCTACTGTCAGGTTTTCACAGGAGGGTGTTAGAGACAACCCAGTGATGCCCAAAAGCAACATGACAAATACCGTGTGACTACTGTCCATTGCAAGGCCTCACAGGGCACTGCAGTCAACCAGAGAAGGGAGGAGTTTTGCGGAAGTAGGTGAAAAGTTTCTGGAGGTGGTGACACGTCAGCTGAGAGCCTTCTGAAAAGTGAGTAGCTTTGTCCCTAAAGCATAAGCCCATTGTCCGAATAAGGTTGTGTTTATAGTGCTCTTCTCTATGACTCGTTAGCTGGGTCTTCCACAGCCTGGTTCCCTCTTCATTCTTCCTACTCCCTACAACCTCACTCTGTCCTGACCCCAAAGTGGCAGCTAGAAACCATCTCAGACACAAGTGTCACCCACATGGGGCTGGGCAGCAGAAGGGCAGAGGGGCCTGCTAGGATGATGGATGAGGAAGCCCTGGGGGCTAGAGGACATCTGTCCCCCTTTCCCCTTCTACCTGATGGGGAAGATCTTTTGTTCGTAGATGAAACCTTAATAGCCCCAAGGCTACAGCTAAACAAGGCATTGGATGGAGAAAGGGGTCTAACAGAAGTCCTGCTCACTACTGCTTTCTGGAACCCCAAATTGTAGAGTAAACCTATGTCAGATGGTTTGGTGAATTGTCGGCTGTCAGCTCCTTCAGAATGGCCCTCAAAGTCCTCTCTGTTCCTTCCAAGTATGGAGGATACAGCGTTAGGGTCTGCAGCTGCCCTTGAAGAGAACGCTAGAGAAATGGCTTAGAAATTGTACAGGTTAACCATGGGAGACAGCCTGGACTCCTCACCTAACCCCTGGGGAAGCAGATCTCTCCAAGAGGAGCCCCTGGAGAGGAGAAGTGCTGAGGAAGTCGGGATTGGACATCAAACTGAACAGGACCAGCCCCTCTAGCTGGTGGTACCAAGTACCAGCCTGTCACCCGGCTCCACGGCCTGCTCTGTGGGGCCGCAGGTAATGCGCCAGCAGTCCTTTTGGGGACCACACCCTTGTCCCAACACAAGCCCAGGACACAAGGCACAAACCCCCAGTGCTTCCTTCCCCAGCTGAGTGGTGAAGAATTCAATCATTGATGCCTTCTCATTCACAGTCTTGCTTGTGGACAGCAGCAAGTGGGAAGGACTGACCACAGGGGACTGCCATCCTGTTGTGCATGATCGTGGAAGGGCTACTGAAGGTTGAAAACCTCACATCAGATGGTTTGAAGTGCTGCTTTGCAGGAGGCATGCCTGAGAGGACTAGGTCCGAGCTTTTGCTTGCCTTCCCTTCCCTTCCTGAAAACTTACCTGTGCTGCGTCCCGCACTGAGCCTAACCTCCTGACTTCTGTTAGTGGCCGTAGCCCTTCACCTGTCTGACTCCTTTTTGTCCCTCTAGGTCTCAGCTCAGATGCCACCAACAGTTAATGTCACATCACCCTGTTGAATTCTTTCAAAGCACTCATTGCTATCAGCAGTTTTCTTGTTTACTGTGTGTCTCACTGGAATGTGAGTGTCACGAGGACAGGTCACCTGATGTGTTCACTAGTGTATCTATTGCTAGGGCCCAGAACATTCTTGGCTCATAGCTTGTAACAGTTGGATGAATGTTCCCTCTCCTTGGAGTATCTTCTTAGGAACTTCAGGAAATACAATGATAAATCCAACTGAGTAAGAGCTTATGATGAGACTTTGTGGAATCCTGGTGGAGAAGGTCTTTGAGTGAGGGGAAAAGTCTTTTAAAAATGCTCTAGAGGCATTTTCTCAGTTCTGGATGCTTTGTGTATTTCCATCAGGGAGATCCAATTAGTTCATGAGTACCAGTTATTCCCTCCCAAATATTTTCCTGGAAAATAGGTACAGGTTTTTGGTTGGTTTTTTTTCCCATCTTTTGACAACTCCCTATCCCATCCTGCCAAAATATTAGGTTTTAGAATCCTATCACATTGAACTTCAACTTCTTTCCCTCAAATCCCATGGTTTGAAATTGGGGCATTTCAGGGGTCAGAGGGGAGCCCAGGAAGCTGATTGTACTCCATGTAAGTGCTGAATACTCTAGACTCCCCAGGTGTGGGGGGATAGAGGAGGGTCTCTCCCCTGAAGTGACTAATTCATGGAAAGGAAGGCAAACCCCACACAGTCCTGTGACTTGGGCATTCTGGAGACTCTGCAGAGCAGAAAGCAAAATTATAGCAATTTAGTAACTTAAAAAAATTTTTTTTAATGTCTATTTATTTTTGAGAGACAGAGTGCAAGTGGGGGAGAGTCAGAGAGAGCAGGAGACACAGAATCCAAAGCAGGCTTCAGGGTCTGAGCTGTAAGCACAGAGCTCAATGCGGGGCTAGAACTCACAAACAATGAGATCATGACCTGAGCTGAAGTCAGACGCTCAACTGACATAGCCACCCAGGCACCCCACATTTGGTAACTTTTTAAATAAGTTGGCACTATTTGTTTCCCATCATGCCCTGTATGAGAACAGTGACTGCACATCTGTGGCTAGAGGTGTTTCTGCTGGGAGGCTGTTTATGGAATTTCTCATTTTCCCGGTCGGCTCTCCTTGCCATGAACTAGTTTCACCCAGTAGAGAGCTATTTCTAGAGACAGCTTTAACTTAATGGCAGGGCCAGATAGAATTTTAGTTTGTTCTTGACAATATCTTTCTCCCTTTCTTCTTCAACTACCCTTCCCTGCTCTGGGCTCATGGGTCAGGTGGCCCCTTCATCTCTCAGGCTGGAGGGCAGTGACTCACAGAGGGTGGTAATAGCCTATGTTGTTGCTACAGCTGCTGGAATGAGCTGTTGTCTAAGACCTTAGGATGAGGTTTTCCTTCTGGTTTATCAGTTAACACTTGGGCTTCTATAATCCTAAGCATTTTCACTTCCAAGAAAGTTATTAAGACCAATGAGAAAAAAAGAAGGAAAAGTATTTGGTGGTGTCAGCTCTTCTGAGATACTAGGTGGTATAAGAAAGATCTAGGAAATGTTGGGGGGAGACTCCATTCCTTTTAATAATTTAATAATGGGGGAGCCAGGGTGGCTCAGTCGGTTAAGCGTCCGACTTCGGCTCAGGTCATGATCTCGCGGTCCGTGAGTTCGAGCCCCGCGTCAGGCTCTGGGCTGATGGCTCAGAGCCTGGAGCCTGCTTCCGATTCTGTGTCTCCCTCTCTCTCTGACCCTCCCCCGTTCATGCTCTGTCTCTCTCTGTCTCAAAAATAAATAAAACTTAAAAAAAAAAAATAATGGAGTTGTATCAGTCAGAACACACTAAGTTATACTGCGGTAACAAATACCACCACCATCTCATCTCAGTGGCTTAAAAATAAAGGAAGATATATTTCTCACTGAGGCTATAGTCTGTCATATTGGGCAGGTGAGGTGACCTCTGCTTATCGTAGGCCCTCAGGTACCCAGCCTGATGGCTGTTGGTTGCCTCACTAAAGAGGAAGAGTTCTGGGGAGGGGGGGGTCTGCCTTGCATAGACCATTAAGTGCTGTGGTCCAGAAGTGATGCTCAAGCATGCCCAAACACAAGAGGGGTAGGAGTACAATCTTATAGAGTCTGAAGGTGGGAAGAGTTGGAAACAGATCAGCCTCAAAGTTAACAACAGGAGTTGACTGAATTGAACTTCAGAACAGTTCAAACCTTTGAGACCCTGACTTGTGATTGTTTCAATCATTTATTGGGCTTGAGGGCCATGACAGTTTGGTTTCATGGCCATGTTCTGGTTTGGCCTAGAGAGCTATTGCTGTGTTTATTTTCTCAAAAGCCTCTTTTTGGTCAGTTAGTATCAAGAGGCAACATTAGAGGGTGGAAGGTAATTGGGATTAGGAGTTGAGATATGGTATCACAGGCATGGCTATTTTAGCACTGTTTGGAGAACACAAACTTAGGTCATATTAATAGAAGTAGAAGATGTGGATCAAGGGAGGTGATAATCCTCCTTTATTTTGTTGTACTTATACCCTGCCTGAATGTCATACTTTGAAAGTAACTTTGACAAGCTTGTCAAGCTGTAACCCAGGAAGTGTTATCAAGGGGAGAGGAGAGTCTTGAAAATTATTGAAAGGGATAACTTGGCAGCTGTTGTATTTGAAAAGCTGTTGGAAGTTTTGTTTGTTTGTTTATTTGTTTGTTTGTTTGTTTTTTACTGTTGAAAAAGTTACCTCCCTATTCTGAAATGGATTAGACTGCACTGTGAGCAGCATTCTCATTGCTATAAGTGACCAAAGAAAGCAGAGAAAGGAGTTTGACCTTCCAGACAAGGGAAGAAGGGTGGTTGTAGTAGGCAGGTTCTTGGGTCTCTTCCAATCTGTCATGATTGTTTCTCTGACTCAGTTTTTCTCAGAAATAAAAAATAAGTCTTAATCATGGGAGAAAGAGTGAATTCCAAGTGAGACTCCACTATATAAAATGTTCATACTGTTCTGCTGCTAATCCCTCAAGAATCTTGACATTGGGTGATAGGCTTTCCATTTTATATGTAAAGTAACCGAGGCTGAGAAGAAAGTCAAGCACACATATAATCTCACAAGGTGCTTTGGCTTAAGTGCAACATCTGGAACCAGACAGCTTGGGTTTACATTCTGGCTCTGGAGCCTGCTAGCTGTGTAACCTTGGGTAAGTCATTTAACCTCTCTGTTTTATACTCTGTAAAATGGAAATGATAGCACCTCATAGGGTTGTGAGGATTAACTGATTTAATTATACAGAGCATATTGAATGTTTAGTACCCTGGCACAGAATATGAGTTGTTTATGTTTCATCTGTTATTTAAACCATTATCAATGTCTACACTGAGTTTGAAACACTATAGGAATTTGATTCATATAAATAGGAAGGCAAAACTAATTTCTCTTTTACTTGCTCTCGTGACTCATGAAGATATAATAATACTTTTCTCACTTTCTGGAAATGGCTCTGTTCTAGCATTTCAACATAATCCGAGAGGTGAGGTTTCATAATTGAAGAGTATTAGATATATTCTAAACCCACGAATCACGTTTACAGACCTGAATCCTCCAAACCCATCTTGTAAGCCAATAGCAGGAGAGAGGCTGTATGTTTGGGAATATTCACAAAGAATTGTTTTCACTAGTCCCATCAGGAAATTGATCAGAAATCAGCCCTTCTGATCCAGATTTCAAGCTATGTGCCACCCCCCACCTCAACTTTCCAAATACTCAAACTCAATACTTTTTTAGTGTATTGTGTCTAAGTTTTTGTATTTATCAGGTTTAAGCTGAATAGCAGCATGACCCTGGGGCCATTGTCTCAGAATCCATTCCCAAGTCTAGTGTAAATGCAAACATAAATGCAACAAGAGCATGCTTCTGGTCAGGTGGTGGGGTGCAGGGCGGTGGGGGGCGGGGGGTAAAAGTCCCAATGAGGCTCATGAGACTAAAGCATTATTGGTATGCTTTGTTGATAGGGGTTTCTTGTTTCCTCTCTCTGGCAGACGTCTTAGTCAAAGTGATGGTTAAGTCAGAGCTCCTCAAAGAGTGGGGACACTTTCAAAGTGTTAAAATCTGTGGTGAGAGAAATTAAGCAGGAGGGGAGATGAGGCCTGGACTAAGTACCTGTGTGCCCACAGACCCTTCCTGTTCTAGTGACAAGGTCAGCAGTCTCTGGTGGGGATCCCCACCCCTGCACATTCTCATTTTCTCTTTCTCCCTCTCCCCACTCCATCCTCCTTTCCCCGGCCCACCGCCTTTCTCTCCCTCCCCCAGGTGGGAAGCTGTCCTCCATACCCTGATTGCTTTCTGCCTGGGATCAGGGAACACATGAAAGAGGGATGTCAGACTGGGGTTTAGGTGATTATGCTCTAGTTCCAGCTGCATCCCTAATAGAGTTTTGGACAAAGTCCCCATTCCAAATCTGTTTTCTTAGCTCTATAAAGTCCACATGTGAGTTTAACAAAGTTTCCAGTTCTAAAAGTTTCTAACTTACTAAGGCCTAAATTGACTGGGATACTACTACTATATCTGTGTTATTGCCGGATCTCTCAACTGGTTGTTGAGCTGTTTGGGGGAAGGACCATAGCTACTGAGATCGTACAAAGGAGTACCCATCTCACACTCTTTGTCTCCTAAGGCTGGATACAGCCTTAGGCTGTTAATAGACCTCAGTAATTGTGGTAACTCTGCTTTGTTCACCTTCAGTTGATAATATGATTCTTCCTCTAACTAATTTTCTTCCTGTAAAAAGATCTGGCATAATTTCTGTGCCCCAGTTTCCTCTTTTATAAAATGAGAATAATAGTACTTACTTCATAAGATTGTTATGAAGATTAAATGAGTTAATATGAAGAGTTTAAAACAATGCCTGGCATGTAATACAATCTAGCAAGTGTTAGTGGTTATGAGACATTGCTCAGAGGGCTATAAATGATCATGCCCCTTCTGGAAGACAGGGTGACAGATATATCAAGAGAACAAATGGTTCTCAGGCCCATATATCCCACTTCTGGAAATCCCAGAAAGATGGAACTTGGAAAACTCATACATCATTATATTTATCACAAGATTATCACAATGAAAGTTAGAAATATGAGTGATGAGCAAGATCAAATAAATTATGGTACCCTCTACTTGACTCCTTTACAGTCACTAAAAGACTATAACAATACAAATCTCTGAAAATCTGCAAACCTGTGTGCATACAACGTAACTCCATACAAGAAATGAAGTGCACACACTGAAGTGTGAAATGTGTAGTATTGTGGGTTTTCCCTTTTCTTTCATAACTAAAAAGGAGGAGATCTGTAGCAGATGCAAAAGATAGTCAAAAAATGGGAGCACAAGATAATAAGTTTCTTTCCTTATCTCAGGAAGACTTGACTTTATTTATTTATTTATTTTTAATGTTTTAATGTTTATTTATTTTTGAAAGGGGGGGGTGGGTAGTGAGAGAGGGAGACACAGAATACGAAGCAGGCTCCAAACTGTCAGCACAGAGCCCGACGCAGGGCTCAAACTCATGAACTATGAGGTCGTGACCTGAGCCAAAGTCAGACGCTTAACCAACTGAGCCACCCAGGCGTCCCGGAAGACTTGACTTTAATGATAATTATCACTTAGCGGTTCTTTTCTCAGATTAGTTGCCTTTAACTCCTGTTCTTAAAGTTTACTCAGAAAAAGACACTCCATTAGAAATAAGCCACAGCTATCTACCTAGGGCTGCTGTGCACCAGATTTTTTGGGTACAACACTCCCTTGTGTTCTGGGGCTGAAGGCAGCCTCCGCAATCAGTTGGTAGGAATGTGTTGAGTTTTGACCAGCTGTAATAAGGTGGTCTCATACAATCTCTGCTTTTGTTTACAGATCTTTGGAGAAAAGGACTACTATTCATCCCCAAATGAGGAGGGCAGGCTGACTGGAATGGAAAAGTATGTTCAGGAGGTTTGGTTGTTTACTTGAGATGTGTTGATATGTAGTTATTCCATCTGGGGTGGGGGCGGGGGAGCCTAATTAATTTACATATAGTCCAAGTACCCGAAATGGGGGAAATTCTATCAAGTGTTAAAACTAGAGTGCTAGATAAGACTTTGACACAACTTTCCCTTGCCTTGTTGTAAATGGGAGAACAACCTGGTAAAATACAGTAAACTAGAGCCATTAACATCCCAGGGAATGTAATTAAAAACCACCTCTTCAGGCTAAATTTTCATGGGAGAGAGAGATGTTTATACAGACAAGAACAAATACTTGTTACCTGATGGAAAGGACTAGAGTTTGGATAACAAACTAAGTTAATGAATTCAACAGTCTACGATATAGCTTTATAATTTTATGGTCTAATCTTAGTCTCTTCAAAAACTAACATTTCTCTACCAAGAGGTATCTAGATTGTGTTTTCTATTCTTCCCTTCTATTTTTTTAAAGTTTATTTATTTATTTTGAGAGCAGTGGGCAGAGAGGGAGAGGGGGAGAGAATCCCAAGATGGCTCTGCACTGCCCCCAATGTGGGGCTTGAACTCATGAACTGTGAGATCATGACCTGAGCTGAAACCAAGAGTTGGATGCTTAGCCAGTTGAGCCATCCAGGGGCCCCTCTATTCTTCTCTTCTAAAACATTCCTAGAAAAGATGCCATGAATATCACATGTATTTTCTGGTAATGCTTAATTAAGATCTCAAGCAGTGAGTGTGCCTGATTCTCTGTCTTATCAGCTAAGGACCCTCATCGAGGATGCACTAAGAACCCATGAGGTGGAGAAAAGATTCCCCTTTCTTGAAGCTGTTGATGGGTCTCTTGGCTGCTGGTGGCAGTCAGTATTTACTATGCTTGGAAGATTAGGCAAGATTCAGCCTGGATTGAGTAAATAGGAAAAGTCCCCCTGTGCTAGTCCATGTCATTTCCCATGGAGAGCTGCCCCTTCTCAGTCATCATCATGGGAGAGTTATGCTTGCCTTCCGGCCTAAGGAAGGGTTGGCTGTATTAGTTCATCTAATTATGTCATATTTTATTTCACTCCTACTATGGATCAGGCATTGTCCTGGGTACTTGGAGTTCAACAGTGAACCTAAAAGACTAATTCCTTCCCAATGGAGTTTACAGTCTAGCTAGGAGACAAGCAAGAAAATTGCAGAGTATATTAGTTGATAAGTTGATCTGTTCTATTGAGAAATGTTCTTTAAAGGTGGTAAGGGAAAACCTTGTTGAGAAGGCATGTGGGAGAGAGCTGTGCAGCTAGCCAGCAGGGTGAAGAGGCCTCCAGATAGATGATGCTGAGGCCCTGAGGCAGGCTTGTGGCTTAGACCAACAAGAGTGGGAAAAAGGCAGAAGATGAGTCTTTGGAATAGTCTGGAGGATAGTGCAGCAGAAGGGACCAGATAGTGAGACTAACCAGAGTAGTCTATTCTTCTATTTTTAGATGCGAATGAGTGCGAAATTGGCCTGGAGCTCTGTGATGATGGAGCAGAATGTGTGAACAGATCTGGCTCTTACTAATGTCACTTCCAAAAGGAGTATGAAGACCATACCCATGCAGCCTGGCACGCTGTGTGTGCACACTCCTCACAAAGGCACTGGTTGCCCAGATGCCCTCTTGTGTGTATGCTTATAAGCTGCCGGGATCACTTGTGAGACCTGTAGCATCCTCAGGTCAGGGTTGAGCTCTCATTCTGATGCCTCTGGCCACAAACACCAAAGCAAACATTCTCTGAAGGATACAAAGTCCAGAAACTGTTCTAGAGCTTGGAACGTGGTATAAAAGCACTTACTGGGAGGATCTTCATTGTGCTGATTTTTCTTTTGCAAGCTTTAGTTTTGGAATACTTCCATAAGGATTCCATTCCTGACTCCGATCAAAGGAGTGGTGTGTAGAATTTAACTTGAACATCTGGTTGTTTCACCAGAGCTCCATCTGTCATGCCCTGGGGAGAGGGCCTATTTGTTGGGGGCGGCAGAGGGGGTGTGTCTTGCCTCAAGACTCAGCCTTTTAGACATTTTCTTACCAAAGATGAAATTGGGCAGGAACTTGCACAGGATTGAGTGAGCTTCTTCTGAACAGGTGTGGCATAAAGCAATTGGTAATGAACTAGTGGATGCCCTTAGCCTTTTTAAGGAGTTATTGCTGGTGATGGTAATTCGTTTGGGACCTCTGAAATAATATAAACTTCCTGGTGCTGCCACAGGCAGGTTAATAGGCACAATTTCTATTTCTCAACTTGCTAACTTGCTGTGGGACCTTGGTCTTTGGTTCTCAAATATCCCTGTGAAACAAAGGATTCAACTAGACATCAAAGGTTTTGTCTAGCTCTTTGCATATTAGATGTTGACATTTCAACAAAGATGCCATTAGACCCCAAGGGCAGGTGGGTGAACTTGCAATGCTATTTGCGTAGTTCTTTGGGTTTTTTTTGTGTGTGTGTGTTTCTTAGTTGTCATATTTCAAAGGAAGATTGAATATGTCACAAAATACAGACTCAGTATGAATTTCTTATGGCTAGGAATCTACTTGTGACTGACAATTTGTAGTTTTTTCATGTTTTTTCTCTTCCTGCACCCTCCAAGTATCCAGATAAGGCAATGTTTTTATTTACTCTGCTATTACAGAATAGCCTGGGTGATGTATAAACAACAGAAATTGTTCTGAAAGCTAGAAGGCCAAGATCAAGGCTCTAGCAGATTCAGTGTCTGATGAGAACCTGCTTCATAGTTCTTAGATAGCCATATTCTTGCTGTGTCTTCACACAGAGGAAATGGGCGAGGGTGTCTCTTGGGCCTCTTTTATAAGGATACTAATCCCATGTACAAAGGCTCAACCCTCATGATCTAATCACCTCCCAATTCCACCTCCTAATACCATCACCTTGGGGGTTGGGATTTTGGTGTATTAATCTGGAAAGGATATAAGCATTCAGTCCACTGTAGGCAGTGACAAGAGTTAAGTTGAAATAAGTTCTGTGAGGCAGCCATCTTGAAGTTTCGGAAATCTGACATCTGTGGATTTTGCTCTAACGATAGTTTCTAGATGGTATGCAAACTAGTTCTAGTTCTTTGGATCTATAGTAAGTTACATGATGATAGAATACATTTTGAAATACAGCTGGCTCTTGTTCTTCTCTGGTCTCTTTAATGATTTCTGTCTTTTTAAAAATAGACAAAATTAGGGGTGACTGGGTGATTCAGTTGGTTAAGTGTCCAACTCTTGATTTCAGCTCAGGTCTTGATCTCAGGGTCGTGAGTTCAAGTCCTGTTTGGGCTCCACACTGGGCACGGAGCCTACTTAGAGAAAATAGACAAAATAAATTTCTGATATGCCTAACATGGAAGACTTTTAGTCATTAGCTCTTAGGCAATTTAGATTCCATATCACAAGAGGATGTGGGACATTTTTCAAAGTTAACTCTGCATATGAATAGGGTTCTTGAGGGAGCTATGTAGCAAAAGTTGGTGAAAGGTCCTTACATTACCTGATTCATTTTGTTCCCAGTCTAGCTTTGGCTTTGATAAAATATTAACAGTTCATTTGTTTATTCTCTCAAAAAATAAGTACCTACTAATGTGTCAGGCAATATGCTAGGGACGGGGTTAAAAGTATAAATCTCTGAAGGCACTTTTGAGAGCCCATTAGGTAATGGAATATAAGCCTATCATTTAGTTCTCTTTAAAAAAAAAAAAAAAAAGTTTCTTTGTATTTCAGGAGTTGACCTGGACCTGCTGGTTGGAGTTGCTGGTTCCCTTCAGTTGTGCTCATGTTGACTATTGGTCTCATGTGGCTTGTGACTAGAACCTACATCAAGAAGGAAAATTCTCTGGGTCAGAATGTGGCACCACAGGAGTGCCTGCCTATAGCACCTACCTTTGACCTGATGGACCTCTGCAAACACCTTCCCTTCAACCCCTACCAGCCTAAGCCCCATGCCAAGGTTCCACATGGTGCTCCAGGCAAGAATGTTCCTCAGAACAGGGGACTGCAGCTGTGGGTAGAGCAATCAGAGAGGTTCTGAGGGTGGCTGCTGCCCCTAGAAAGGGTGGGAGTAGAAGACCTTGTCCTTTGGAGGTACAAACTTCACTGTGCCATCAAATCACACACTTATGAACTTAGGAAGAAGTACCTTGATTCTGATTCTGTCACTTCTGTTCTCTGATTCCCACTGTGTTGTGGTTCCTGACTCTCCCTGGGCAGAAGGCCTATTTGCTGGGGGGCAGAGGAGGGGGTGTGTCTTGCCTCAAGACTCAGCCTATAATTCCAGCAATGGACTGAGGTAGTCTTCTGGTGACCCAGACACTTCAGGTGATGAGTGTGGTCCACAGGAAGTGTCCAGGGCAGCAGGAAGCACATGGTACCAACCTCCAAAGTTGAATGAGTTTATCAGTGGACAGATTAGAGAACGGTTAACATAGTTTAGAAAACTCAACCTCAGGACTTTTCTCCCTTTGTATGGGAAAAGAAACTCCCCTAAAAGTAGTGGGTGAGAACTCATGATTCTTTTTCCTTCATACTTGGTTGCATTTTATTGGATTATAAAATTGTATTTATGGAGAGATTCTGTCTTCTGTTCTTCACCTATTTTGGCTACTACATGTGCCAGGTTGGTATTAGAGCCCTACAGTTTGACCCTAAATAAAAAAAGGGAACCTTTTATATATTAAAAGAAATACAACTCTGTGGATCATCTTTTTTAAATCTACCACTAAGGTTTGGCTCTTTGTCGTGTGTGTGTGTGTGTGTGTGTGTGTGTGTTAGAGAGACAGGGAGAGAGAGCGGAGGAGAGGCAGACAGAAAGGGGAGGAATCCTAAGCAGGCTCCATGCTCAGCTCGCAGCTCTCAGCACAGAACCCAAGATGGGGCTCAATCCCACAACTTTGAGATCAGGAACTAAAATCAAGAGTTGGATGCTGAACCAATTGAGTTACCCAGGCACCCCAGGCTCTTTGTCTTTTAAAAATGAGGTGATCACGACTTTTTTATGTTTTTTTTATTATTTTGAGATGGGAGAGGGAGAGAGAGAGAATCCCAAGCAGGTTCCACACTCAGCGTGGAGGAGCCTGATGTGCTCAATCCTACAACCATGAGATCATGACCTGAACCAAAATGAAGAGTTGGATGCTTAACTAACTGAGCCACCCAGGCTCCCCAAACACCATTTGTTTTAAAGTTTCCTAGACCTAAGTCCAGTGCAGGAGTTCCCCCATATACAACACCAAGCAATTCTCAGACACCAGGAGGGCATCCGAGAGTCCAGCGGAATTCTGACACTACCTATCTGGAGATGCCATCAGATTCCACAGGTTAAGCGTTCAGTCCTACAGACTGCCCCTCACCCCCCACTTCAGATACCAATCACCAGGCTGTGACCTGTGCTTCTGACCAACCGGCTACAGAGTGGAGGTTCCAATGACCTCCTTCTTAGGTTGGATTAATTTGCTAGAGCTGCTCACAGAACTCAGGGAAACATTTACGTTTGCCAGTTTATTAAAGGATATGATAAAGAATACAAATCACCAGTCAGATGAAGAGTTACATAGAGCCAGGCCCCTAACCAAGGAGCTTCTGACCTCATGGGGCTTGAGGCCTGTCTTTGTGTGACATGGAAGCATTCTGGCTCCCTAAGTGTGGAAGCTCTCCAAAAAGGACCAAAAACTGTCCCCTTGGGTTTTATAGAGGCTCCATCACTAGTCATGATTGACTAAGTCATTGGACTGTGGCTGATTCAACCTCCAGACACTTTCCCCTCCCAGGGGTATGAGAGGTGGAACTGAGATTTCTATCTCCCTAATCACATGGCTGGTCCTCCTGGCAACCAACCCCTGACCTCGGTGGGACCCAAAAGTCACTTCCTTAATAACAAGACACCCATTTTACCTTGGTATCCCTGAAGCATTTTCAGGAACTGTGGATGAAGACCAAATATACCTTGACAGATGTATTTTGGTCACCTAATACTTCTAAGCTATTATATGGTACATTCCTTAGATCTTTGTCTACACTTGACATGTTGTGGGGGAGACATTGGAGAGAATGCAAGAAGTCTTAGATACGGTTCCTGCTCCCACTATGCTTGCTTTTATTACACTGAGCTAAATGGGCAAGGGAATGAACACACATTAAGGAATAGGTCCTTGCAGGTGCCTGTGTCCTATAAAGGTAACAGTGGGAGAAATCTGTAAAGTTGACTGAGAAGAAAAACTTAGAGGCAGGCTAAGTTCTGAGTCTGTAGAAGCAGAACCACTCTATCTGCAGTGCCAGGTATGGGCCTGGTCTGTAGGAGGAGCTCCTTACTTGAAGTAAAGCTGCAGAATAAGGGGTGCTTTGAAACTGACCTCATGCTCTTGGGGAAATACAAAGCTCAATAGGATTGGCATCTCTGCCCTGGTTTTGGCCCTAGCCTCCTCATCCTAACCTCTCCCAAGACTGGCCTTGTCAGCTGTATGGAGCCCAGGAAGAGTTGGGTGGGATGAGGTGCAAGGACCTTCTGAGAAGAAGGAGTGGGATGAATGGGGGTCTCAGCTGCTCCAGCTGGACTGAACTGGCTGTGGGGGGTGGGCTGGAGCAGGTTCCATGCCTGCCTTGTGGAGAGTTGAGGCCTGGAAGCCGGGGTACTGTTGCACGCATGTGGCTACATAAGGCAGGTACTGGCTTCCACATGGGACCCCAGCTGAGATGGGAGATGAGTGTGTGGCTTTGTTCTCATTCTGCTCCAGAGTGTAAAGGAGGGCACCAGTACACCGGGGCACCTGCTCGTGGAGCAGGACACAGCTCACCAGGATGACTTGAAGAAGTGCTGGAGGCTGTCACCTGGCCTTCCATCATACTCGAGATTTTTGAAATCTTTTTTTTTATGAACCCCTTTTATTTCTTCGCTTTAAATGTTTATATATTTTTGAGGAGGGAGGAGGGGCAGAGAGAGGGGGAGACAGAGGATCCAAAGCAGGCTCTGTGCTGAAGGCAGAGATCCCGAGGTGGGGCTCAAATTCACAAAGCGTGAGATCCTGAGCTTAACCAACTGAGCTACCCAGGCGCCCCTTTTAGAATGCAAATACTCCTAAGAGATTTGAGCCCTCACCAGCTATCTGCTTGGGCTGCACCTTCTTTTTAAATAAGTTTTACTGAGGCATAATTTACACACCCTAAAATCCACCTATTTTTAGCTGAGCTGTGCAGCCGCAATCCAGTTTTACAACACCGTCATCACCCCAGAAAGATCCCTTCTGCATATTTGTACCCATTCTGTCTTTCCAACTTCAGTCTCAGCAACCACTAATCTTGAGATCTCATATAAATGGAATCATATAATATGCGGTCTTTTGTGTCTGCTTTCACTTAGTATTAGCATAATGTTTTTGAGGTTCACCCATATTGTATCATGTCAGTAATCTGCCTTTTTATTGCTGAATGGTATTTCATTGTGTTTATCACATTTTCGTTCACTGCTGCTGAACACTTGAGTTATTTTTTTGGCTACTATGAATAATGCAGCTGTGAACATTTGTGTACCTGTCTTTGGACATAGATGTTCACTTATCTTGGATAGATTCCTGGTAGTGAAATTGCTAGGTCACATAATTTTTGTTTAACTTTAAAAGAAATTGCCAAACTATTTTCCAAAGTGGTTGAACCATTTCACCATCCAACCAGAGATGTATGAGGATTCCAGTTTTTCCACATCCTTACCAAAGCTTGTTATTGTCTATCTCTTCTATTATAGCCATTCTAGTGGGTGTGAAGTGATATCTCATTGTGGTTTTAATGATGCCTGCCCTCCCTAATGCTATTGATAGAGCATCTTTCATGTGCTTACTGGTCATTCACTATTTCTGTGTTGAAATGTCTCTTTGGCTGTTGCTTCTTAAAATCCCAAGGGACGAAGATTATAAACTTCCCTGGTTGGGGGTTGGTGGTGGTGGGTGGAGTAGGGATTTTGTTTTTTAACTGCTTTATCTCAAGGGCCTAACACAAGAGTTGAGAGTAGGAGGTCATATATTAGTTTCTGATGGCTGCTGTAACCAATTACTACAAACCTGATGGTTTAAAACAACACACGTTTATTCTCTCGCAGGTCTGGAAATCAGAAATCTGAAATCAGTTTCACTGGGTCAAAATCAAGGTATCAACAGAGCCTCCAGGGGAGAATCCATTTTCTTGACTTTCCAGTTTTTAGAGCTGCATTCTTTGGCCTCTGGCCCCTTACCCATCTTCAAAGTAAGCAGGGTAGCCTCTTAAATCTCCTCCTTCCACCCCCCCCCCCTTTCTTTGTAATACCGTTTTCTTTCTCTTCTGTAGTAAAATCTCCCTCTCCTTTCCTCTTGTAAGGACGCTTGTGATTACATTTAAGACTCACCTGAATAATCCGGGATTACCTCCCCATCTCAACCCCCTTAATTTAATCACACTTGCAAAATGCCTCTTGCCATTTAAAGTAACATTCACAGGTTCCAAGGATTAGGACCTGGATATCTTCAGGGGCCGGGATTCAGCGACTACAGCCAGTAACCATCACGGCCTCATGGTTCATGCCTTGGAGTTGGTGGCTGCTGAGGAAGACCTGAGCAGGCCAGCCTTTAGAAGCACAGGTAGGCCCTGGAGGGATATTAGAGCTGTTTCTACGACAGACTTCTTCCTTTTTTCTTCTTGCTCATCTCCTCCTAGAACTTTTGAAGAGTTGACAGCATTTAAGAGCTGAGAGGGGCTGAGGCAGCCAGCACTGTTACCGGCTGGCGCTGGAGACAGAATGAGAACTCAGGGCTTCCGATGCCCAGGTCCTCCCGTCCCTGCCTCTTCCCCACCTCCCCTCCAGGCGGGGTCGCGGGGCTGCGGCCGCTCCGAGAGCTCAGCCCCTCCCAGGTCACGGTCAAGGTTAGGGCGGCAGCCCCCGCTGCGTCCTCGCATGCGGCCAGCAGGGGTCAGCATCCCCCGCGCAAACTTCGCGGCGCTGCCGCCGCCGGAAGGTGGGGCTCCCCGCTCCCCGGCGTTTCTTCCAGCCACCTTTAGTTCGCGTTGCTGCGTCACCGCCTGGGCCGCACAGCCATGTGTGTCTTTTCTGCTTCTCACCCTAGCACGCCTGTCGCTGGCCCGCCTGGCTTCTAACCCGAGAGAAGGCGGAGAACGGCCTTCGGGTGTGGCAGCCACGAGCGCCGGCCGGAGGGCTGGGACGGGAAGGGGCTCCCTCCTCACCTGGGCCTGGAGGAGGAGCGCCCCTGCCTGAAGGCTGGGGGAGGGAGGGTGTGGGGCCTGGGTGTGGTAGGGCCCGAGGAACAAAGGCAGAAGGGTCAGGGGCCTCAGTTTCTTTGTGACCTGAGAGCTCAGAGAGCTCCGGTGGCTACGGGCTGTGAGATTTGGAATGAGTTTCTCATCGAGCACATTACATTCCTGGCCAGTTTGTCTGGTTCCGAAGTTACTATGGTTCCAAGTGGAAGAGCTGCCCTCTTTTATCGCCTGTCTCTTCTGTTCTAGCCATCCTTGTGGAAGTGGTGTCTCACTGTGGTTTTAATGAGCTAGGTGTCTGCGGCTGCGCGTGGATGGGCTGAACTAGCTCAGTGGGAACTTCTTAGCCTTGGGGCACAGTAGGAGGCTGCCCTAAGCTTTTGCTAGTAGGCTCTGAGCCAAGCTTATGATTAAGGCCTTAATCTTATTGGCTTCTCCCCTGCTTATTTGTGGCCTTACCTGAGGGCTTGCCCCCCAGCAACCTCTGGCTGATCACTGCTTTGCCGCAGCTAGGGAGCTAAGACCTTCATTTCTTGCACCAGCATTTCCCCTGTGGCTTATTTCTCTAACCTCTGAGAAGACAGATCAGAGCCCGGATCTGGTGTCAGGCAAAGGTCTGACTTTGCTGCTTATTAGCTGTGAGATGATGAGGAAGGTCTTCACCCCTTTACGTCTCTGTCTTCTTGCCTGTTAAATGGGGATGCTAACAAGAACTTCCTGCACAGGGCTATTGGAGGAATCAGTTAGTACTTGTAAAAGGCTAAGGTTAGAACTCAAGGCTTTTAAAACCCCATCTCTTCGTCTGGACATCCCAGGAGGGTATCCAGGCCAGCTGATAGGAAATGGAATTTCTGTGTATGGAGGCCTGGTGAGCACACAACGCATGATGGGAAGTATAGCCGGGCCAAGCTGATGGAGCAGTGTGCAGCAGTGTATGCCCTCATGGGATAAGACCCTCATGCTTTGGTGCAGCTCAGAGATCATCCATCTCTAGGGGTTCATTCCACCTGTGAGGGGGCAACTTCGGTTACTGCAGGAAACAGACCACCTGGGTTCAATCCCAGCCCAAGATTGACCAGCTATGCAGCCGTGGCTAAGTTACTTTTACCTCTGGGGGGATTGGCTTCCTCATCTGCAAAATGGGCATAACATAACCTACTGGCTCGATACATCATAAAGATCAAGAGGTGATGTGTGTGATGCTGCTAAGCCAGCCATGTGGCCCTCAGCAACCTAACACTGGTTCCAGATGATGAACACTAGGATTTGGCTACTGAGGCCAGAAGATGTTTACAGCAGAAAACCCAAGATAAGTTGGGCCTTTTGGACAGATTTTTCAACTGCTGGTCAACAAACATGCCTATGTCTGCAGCAAACTCAGGGCCAGGATGGTGCTTTTAGGATTCCTGGATATCTGTGAATGTGATAGCTGACTCAGAGAGTCCCTCTCAAGAGGCATCTTCAGACACTTCCATTATGGAATCCTGCAGACAGGTTGAGGAGAAACTAAATTCTGCTTTGGAAAGTAAATGTAACTTCAGTTTTTAAGGACCGTGTACAACCTGTTGTGAATAAAGCTGCCATGAATATTCACATACAACTTTGTACAACTCCACTTCTCTCAGATGGATATCTAGGGGTGTAGCTTTCAGGCCATGTGGTTTCCCTGCTTGTAGAATTTCTGATTGAAAGTGTAAGCTAGTTGGAGAATTGCTTCCCTCACGGGAGAGATTTCAATCAGATGTGACAGTAGGGAGAATGCCACAGGTATTACTGGGAGCCAGTGGGTTGTTTTTGTGAATAATAGAGTATCTGTGTGTGGGGAGCTGGGGGCTGTTTAGGACATCTACACCTGTGGAGAGGCAGGGCCTTGGCATGCCCCCTCAGGCCCTTACTGTATATCACTGAAATCTCTATCAGTTTGGGCTTAAGGGGCTGTTTGGAACTTCCTTATTGTCAGCACTGGTTGAAGGCGAGTTATTCAGAATTTAGAGGCCTTCTACTGAAAATTGTCCTTGGGTCATAGACACGTGGCATTCATGCAATGCCCGTGTTTCTGCTTTCTGACCAATTCTCTTGACCGAGTCCGTCTGTGGAACATAAACATTCTCATCTAGTTCATTTTTCAGCCTGTCACAACAAGAGACTTCTGTAAGCAATCAACCAGGGCTAACACTTCATTTCCACAAACAATGCCAAAACTGCCTTACACACTAACAAACTTACAAAGCAAACTGTACTGCTAAACTGAATTTTCATGTGGTCTGCATAAGCTTCTAACCAGAGGGAGAAGAGAATGTTCACAGTCAGCCCAAATGCCGTTGTAATATTATTTTTAAAATGTCGTCTTGTCATAAACATTTTTGAGTGCTAGATTTTTCTCAAGTCCTGATGAAATGGTTCTCCTTAAATAAGCAAAGCGATAAAGACAAATCACAAAACCAAAAAATCACAAACATGGCGGGAGATGGGGTTCGTGTCCTATTCAGTTATAATGGTCAGTCCTGTTTTTCATACTAGAATGCAAACAATTACCTATTATGTAGCCAAACCAGAATTCTGTTTGCTGTGGTCGCAGGAAAAGCATTTACTAGCTCTACTGTGATCTGATTTAACTCTCAGAATACGCCAATGGGTAGAAATTGTTATTGTATACATCTTAAAGGTGACAAAACTGAGGCTCCTTGAAGCAGGCTAGTCCTTCTTCCCTTTGCTGCAATTTAGTAGTTGGGGCGAGCCAATCAAGGGCTGAGTGTCCACTTGGTGCGGCTGTGGGTCTTTGTCTCAGTCACTGAGCTTCTAGGTTTCTTTCTGCCACAGTTTTCCTGCATTTTTGTCATAAATATGCCAGGGCCATTGGTTACCCCTCATGCCCCCCCTCCTGTTTTTAGAGATTTTGCCTTTGCATCTCTTCTGGAAGCCAGTTATCTGGCCTGAGCCTCACTCCTGAATAATAGACCATGTTCGCATCTTCTTTCATTTTCTTCCACTTTCTTCAGAAGTTGCTCTGTCAGGTGGACCCAGGAACTAGTATGGTTTCCTGAAAAAAATGCACCCTTCAGTCCTTATTTCCATAAATAGTGCTTTCTCTGATATAAAGCCCTTTTGGTATGGGCTGCAGATACCCCTCCCCAGTCTCACTGACTCGAACTATCATTAGCCTGCAGAATTCTGTGTCCCCAAACCTCCCTCTCTGTCAGGCACCACCATCTCACATCCAGATGTGAATAGGTTTTGCCTTCCACCAGCACTCCTACATCAAGGTTCTTAATGGTCTCTGTCTTTCGTGAGAGAGAGGAGTCCTTAAGTCCAAGGGAACTCCCTTATTCTTAGGTCATTCCTCTGACATAATTACAAGCCGTGCGTGCAATCGTGTGACTCTGTGTGTCTTTCTGAGAGAAATCCCTTTCCCACTTACCAAAATAATAGTTCCATCCTCTTTTGTTTTATAAGGTAGAATACCATTCACTCAGTTTGAAGGTCAAAAAAATTAGATGCTAAGTACCATAACTCACCATTACTGTTTTGTGTAGTTCATCTTTTCAGCTTTTAGATCTCCCCCCAAATCAGTTTGTGAATAGTTTACTATTGCTAGAAAATGTAGCACATTATTTGAAAAATGGTTATCTTAATAAACTCTGGCAATCTTTAACATTAATGATTTATCTAAAATAATAACAAGCCACACAATTTCTATAATGTTTGAACTGGAAGACTAACTTGTCTCATTCAATTCTTTTCTTCTTTTCTTTGTGAGTGGGGCAGAGGGAAAGAGGAAGAGAGAGAATCTTAAGCAGACTCCACACTCCGTGCAGAGCCCAATGTGTGGGCTTGATCCTAGGATCATGACCTGAGCTGAAATCAAGAGTTGGGTGCTCAACTGACTGAGCCACCCAGGAGCCCCTCAATTCTATTTTCAATTTGCTAAACACCTGCTAAGACTCTCTGGGGAAAAAAACAGGAAGTCCCATTTTTCTTCCCCAAAAATGGAAGTTCCTACTTCCAGCTGGTGTCACAGATGGGCACTAAAATGGCTAGCCCAGCTGTAGAAGAAAAAGGTAATATGGCCGGGGGTGTAGGGACAGCTCTGTAGAGGAAGAAACCCTTGAAAGATGGAGGTTTGAGAGCAGACTGAGATTCACAACTATCCATCTGTAAGTATGTGATTTCCCAAACAGGAACTGGGTCTTAGGGTCTCTGGCTAGTCCCTTGGACTCCTGGTAAGTCTCCTCAACTTGTTGATCTCTCGGAGTTTAGGAAAACACAAAGTATGTTCAGGACTCGGGCCCTGAACTCTGCTTCGAGCTTTGGCCCGGTTGGGATTTACAGTGGCCAGGCCTGGGAAGGGGAGATGGAGTTGAACATGACCTCTGACACCTGGAGAGACAGCAGAGTGTGCCCTCATCTGGAGGTTCTGTCCCTGCGGCTCTGCCACACTTGACTGCTGGTCCTGGTGGTGCTGGTTTCCTGTAGGCCGGTGTCCTGCTGGCTACCTCTGCCTGATCGGTGGGGACAGCACAGCCTCTTCTGCTGGCTTATCCTACACTGACAGGTAAGGAGAATGCGGCCTCCTCTCTACTTGGCCCGAGGAACCTTGCTTTTCCAGGGAAATGCTATGAGGGAACACAGAGGTGACCAAGTGCACTGTCGGTTGAAGGGTAGCCCAGGACAGAGAATATCCGAGTCACTTGGAGGAACTTGTCACAAGGCATGTCCCTGAGTCTGCTTCCAGGACCCTGTTACCCCATCTCTGGGGTGGGCCCGGGATCTGCTGTGTCATAAGTTCTCTGGGTGGTTCAGACTGAAAACCTGTGAGCCAGCCCTCCTTTTGCAGCTAGTGAGTAGACTGGAGTCTGACAGATGCTCTGGCTGAGCTAGGGAGAGACCCCAAGACCACTCCTAGTCCAGTGCTCATCACCACATTCAATACCACTGTGAAGACCTGGACATTTGGCCTGGTAGCCAGATCAGTGGGCTGACGGTTCCTATAGGAGCAGAGAAACTAGGAGTTGGAAACTAAAGCCTGAAAGACTGTTTCTCAGTATTTTTACCCGGTAGTTTCTTCATGAACAATCCTCTCTTCCATTCAGCCCTGGTCCTCCCATGTGTCCAGCTACCTGGCCAAAACCCTATGTGCAGGCACATCATCATAAACTCCCACACCGTGCTGCAGTCCCCCTGACCTTCTGCTGCCACTGGGGCTTCGAGGCCTTCTACCTTCTGCCCCTGCATCAAAAAGTGAGCAAAGATCAACGGGGAACATGTTGGTATAGGGAAAACCCTGATATCGGCATTGCAAGATCTGAGTTGCAGCTCTGTGTGAACTTGAACAAGTCCCTGACCCTCTCTGGCCTGTACAAGACATCATTTACTATGTTTGTCCTTCTGGTTTCCTCTTCTAGCTTAGTTATTCCACCCACAGACCGGAAAAGACAAGTCAGACAAAACCAACCCCTCCCATTGTGCCAGGGGAGCCTGGTTTTGCTCACAGTTTTATTCCCAGCGGCTAGCACAGTGGTGCCACATAGAAGGCGATCAGGAAATATTTGTGGTATTATGGAAAAATGTGAACTTGGAGGCACAGAGATGCTAATAATTAGGGGAGGCACTTCCTACCAGTGAGTTCAGTAAACTTTCCTGAATAACTTTGCACTTGATGGTCTGATGATAACCAGTGAGACCCTAGAGCACAGCATTGGCCATTTCAGCTGTAAAATGATGGACCTGATAAGATGGGCCCTTCTTCTCCCTCTGCCTTTTCTCTCAAACTTTCTCCCTCCTCTTCCCACCAGTTTGCCTGAGGCTTATGCCCCCTGAAGGTGTCTGCTCTTCTGAGCCCCTGCCTCTCAGGGAGACCCTTCCCACCATTATCCCCTTGTTCACAGACCTGGGTCTGTGTGTGTGTGTGTGTGTGTGTGTGTGTGCGCAGCCACAGTACCTTTCAGGCTGGGAAAAAGGAAAGAAGCCAAACATTTTTGGTTCTACCTCCTCCTCTTTTTACACATGACCTCTTCAATCTTCTGGGACCACTCAGTCCACGAGTACTTGCCGAACTCTAGACTCTGCCCTGAGCAGACTGGAGGAATCAGATAGGAGACCCATTTCCTGCCAGATATCAACGGTGTGCTGGGGGAGGAGTCCACACATGGAAGATCGAGTGACTATAAGGGGTGTCATGGGACAGAACATGGTTCATTCCTCAATGAGGAGAATAAAGAGTGTCAGAAGCAAAGTTTTGGCACCTCAGTTCTGACCCTGCGATAGGAGCATTGGGACCTTCAGCAGCTTACATTATAGATCTGAGCCACTGTGTTACCCTCTATGAAGTGGAGAAAACAGAGACCCTCATGAAATACAAAATCCCCTTAAACCCACATCACAGTAATAATTGCTGCAGGCAAGATCCATGGATGGGTCTAAACTCAGTGCTCAGAAATTAGAGGAGATAAAGGATATTTACACAGTCTCAGAGTATCTCCCCAAAGGTACTTATGAAGAGAAAAAGAGTAACTTTACCATGGAGAAACCTGGCTGACACCACCTTAATCAAGTGCTCAAGGTTAACATGACCTGTAAGAAGACAAATCAACATCACGAACCCCCTGGTATGGTACACTGAGAAGGACACAACATCGCTTCTGGGGTATTCTTGCCAAAAGCACATAACCTCGATTGGCACATGAGAAAAACATCAGACCAACCTAGATTAAGAGACTTTCTACAAAATAGCTAATCAGCACTCATCAAAAGAGGCAAGGTCATGCAAGACCGTGAAAGACTAGGGAACTGTTTACAGATTGGAGAACAAGGAGACCCAACGACTAAATTAAACAAGGGATCCTTGACCAGAAAGTGGGCGTTACAAAGAAAAAAAATATAATTGTCCTATGGTTGTATAAGATGTTAACATTAGGGGAAGCTAGGTGAATATTTCATAGAACTCTCTGTACTATTTTTGCAACTTTTCTGGGAGTCAAGGTTTTATTGTTTTTTATTGATTTTTAAAAAGATTTTTTTAAAAGAGCCTGATTTGGGGTGCCTGGGTGGCTCAGTCAGTTAAGCATACAACTTCGACTCAAGTCATGATCTCACGGCTTGTGAGTTTGAGCCCCACGTCGGTCTCTTTGCTGACAGCTCAGAGCCTGGAGCCTGCTTTGAGTTCTGTGTCTCCCTCTCTCTGCCCTTCCCTCACTCATGCTCTGTCTCTCTCTCTCAAAAATTAACATTAAATTTTTTTAAAAGTGACTGAGGGTTTTATGAGGAATACATGAGATGATATATAGTGCTTAGTAGTGTTGGCACAGTGCTCAAAAAGTTTTAACCTCTATTGTTGTTGTTTGGTTTGACAAATACTAAGGTAGAGAATAGGGCAATACACTCTTCGAAGCAGGAGGATTAGCTTGAGTGAGACCTAAAAGTACAAGGAACATCTGGGAGATATAAACAGACCAGACCAAAGCAGAGGCTTAAAAAAAAAATTTTTTTTTTTTTTCCAATAGAGAAATAGTGGGAAATGAGACAGGAAAGGCCTCAAATGCCAAACTGGAGAAACAACTAGACAAAAGGCAGTAGGAAGTACCTATGTAAAAATGTAGCAATATAACCTAAGAAGTTCCCACATTTCAGAAAGGCCCAAAAAGGGGGTCCCACTGCCTTGCGGAGCTTATTGGTCATGAACAAAGGACGAAGGATCTAACAGAGAGAGGGAAGCTTCTGAGAAGTTTGCTAAGTGTGGAATGTAAAGGTCTGTACCAGTGGGGAGAGTGAAGGAAAATCCAGCCTATAGCATAGGATTAGGGTGGGAGGCCCAGGGGGCTATAGTTGGTGCTCTGGAGTGAGGTGGTGGGGGTGGGGCAAGGAAAGCAGGTGGAACCTTTCAGGAGCCCCAGGAATCTGAGCATCCTGAAGGGAAATCCAAACTGAGCCTGTTTGCTGCTTCCTGTCCCAGATGCTGCAGTGCATCAGGGAAAGAAAGGATGCTGGGAAGCAGTTCAGGAACATTCATTCAGTGTCTGCTGGGAAGTCAAACCAAATGTGATAGGAATGTGACTTGCTGTGTTCAGAGAGGTGGGAGGCCTGGCCGTTCGGCCACACGAGGAGACTGAAAATGAAATTCCAAGTCAAGCTCACTTGCATGAGTGAGAGGGATTGGACCTGTCCAGAACTTCCTGATGCACTGGGAGGCACAGCTCTCCACCTTCCCTGAGCTGATACAGGTGACTCTGCAGGTCTCAGGGAGCAGCCAATTTGAGGGTTCAGTGCTCAGGGCAGAGTGGACTAGAGGACCTGAGGTTACAGCCTAACAGGGGCTCCCTGCTCGAAGTACAGTTGGGGGCCTTTGCTTGAGGCCTTCCCATCTTGTTCTCTCTGAGAGGAAGGGCTCCAGCAGTGGACATTTAGAGCAAATGAGATCTGAATGTGACTTGCTAGGTCTGGTGGAAGGTGTGGGTGGCTCAGCTGCTTAGGTGCATGTGGGAACCACAGAGAGTGTATAGCCAATGCTCTCAATCTGGCTCTCAATCACACTAGGATCACCTGGGGACTCCGTTTTAAAACCCTGATGCCTGGGGCTCAGCCTCTAGACATTCTAATTTAAAAGACTCCAGGTGAGAATCAGGAATAGACAGTTTTAGGACACCAGTCAGTAGTTTTGTTTTTTTTAACTTTTTTATTCTTAGAAACAATAGAGTGTACAGAATAATGTCCCCCCTCCATTTGCCCACCTTCCTGCTGAAACAATTTACAAGTCTTGGCCAGTTTTGTGACCGCACTCCCTCTAGTGACTCCCCTCACACCTATCCCCCCTCCCCAGATTACTTGGAAGCAATCTCAGAAATCACAAGCTCATGGTTGTGGCACCCAGGTGGTTCCCGTATACAGACCTAGTCCAAGGACTTCATTGCACAGATAAGCAAATTGTGGCCTGGAGAGGAGAAAGGACTTGCAAACATTCCACAAGAGGTCCCGTCCTATGTTAACAATCTATGGACATGTGAACTTGGCAGCACTCCAGAGACCTTTGGTGTATTCTTGTCAAAACACTTCTGGGAAGCCTCACCCTGGTGCCAGGCCAACGACTCCCAGAGGCAGAATGGGCCTCTGCCCCAGGTGCCAGCTGAAGGTGTATTTTCTTCTGGTTCCTGGCAGAGTTCTGCTTCATCTCATTGCAAGACTGCTCATTAATAACCCTGCTTGGAGCCTGTCAAGCTCTCTGCACTTTGGTTGAAATTCAGTGGTTCTCTTCTCTGCCTGTGGGACCGGGTGGGGCAGTGATGACTCAGGGCTGGGAGAGGGGTGGTTTCTGGCCCACGTGGCTCCCTCAGCTCTGGAGGCACAGAGGCCACATGTTCCCAGAGCTTCACGCTCCCCAAGGGCCAAGCGGCAGGGCCTCAGGTAGTGAGTGACAGGTGTGCCTGTCCTGTCCGCTGCTGGGCTTTTACGTGCCATGTCTGTTGTCTTTCTTTTCCATCCAGAGAGCACGTGCTCGTGGTGAAACCAGGTGTGTATGACTTGGGACCTCTTTGAGAGGAAGCAAATTGTCAGCGCCCTCAGTGCGGTGGTCGGCCAGGTCTAGCTCTGAAGGCTTGGGGTCACTCGTGGTCACCACAGCCTGAGAGCTGAGGAGAGCCTGGACTTGAAGCGGCCCTGGTCAACATGCAGGGGCTACAGTTATCTCTTTTCCTTTTATGAAAGGTCCCTTCCATGTCATCCCTGGCCGGGGTGCTCTTCCTGAAGAAGCTGCTGTGGGGGCTGAGACCGTATGGGGTGGGAGGTGACGCACATTGTCACACCGGCCTTCACCCTGTCAGAGGCTCAAGGCGGGGGGCAAAAGAATCCCCCAAAATGAAAGAATCAGGAACTCTACATCTTTGACATTTAGTCAAAAGTCCAAAGCATAGTCATTTGTCACCTTAAAAAACCAGTAGCTTCCAGCAGAACTCCAAGTGGGGCCCTGACTTAGGCTGTTCCTGTGTTTGTCACCTCCATGTTTAATCTCTAAGTTCCTGGGTGTGGAACTGGTGTGTGTATGGATGGGTGTTGGGGGTGGAGGGTTGTCAGAGTGGAGACTGTTCATCCCAGACACACCTATAAACAGGGAGAACTGGAGAGTAAAATCCCTCACTACGAGAACCTTCCAGTCCAGCTGATGAGGCAGAACAGGCACGTACACATGAGGAGATCCAAAGATGCTTATGTTCTTGTGTGCCAGCCATCTGACCACAGGACAGGAGTTCAGGGAATGTGGCTGTTTGAGAGCTGAATCAAGGAGCAGTCGGGGGTGGGAGGGGACTTGCCGGGGGTGGCAAGGAGAGTCTGATAGAACTAGGTGTTCTCCTTGGAACAGGGTAGGTGGTAACCTAGGAGCCCCACACCCCATCTCTGGATGTGGACCCTGGGGTCAGCCATAGCAGGCAGCCCTGGAGGGCCAAGTCAAAGAATACCTTTATTTTTCCAGGAAATGTATAAATGCACTTTGTTATTGCAAGCATACTTCGTTTTTAATTTGCATATGCCATATAGGCAACTTTTAATACACAAGAGTGAACTTCCCTGAATTGGTGAGTGGCATATTCCAGCCTCAGGCTAGGCCCAATAGCAGTGGTAGGGTTTAGAGAAACTGCTAAGCTCTTCTTCCCTCAAAATGGGCCCAGAGTCAGGTGATGTGGTGAGTGAGGCTGGGATGCCACCTGGCCCTGTCACATGTGTGATCTGGGGAAGTGAGAACTTTGCTAAGGCTTTCATCTTCATTATCAAACTGCATGGGCTAATTTAGTTTCTTGTGAAAGTCTTTTTCAGTTACTTCCTTCCTTCCTTCTCTCTCTCTCTCTTTCTCCCTCCTTCCTTCCTTTCTTTCTCTAAAAATCCAGAGATTGAATTGCTCTGAAATATGGAAACGTTCAACGGTGTTACCAAATTAGGATTTCTTCTAATTTTCAGAGCTCTTTCTAAGGAATTTCACTTCAAGAAAACAAAAATTAAAGGTGATGGTTACTCAGTCTGCCTGTTGCCACGTGATGGGAGGCAAATAGCTTCTGGAGGATATCCAGCTGTTCTGCTGAGTGTAGTTGATGAGGTCAGGGAAACAGAAGGAAGTGGCACATTCCTGGCTCCTGAGAATAGGGAAATGCACAAGGAGGCCCAGGTGGATTTTCTGTTGGCTGACACTTCATGGTCTTTGGGAAGAGACAGTGTCTGGTGCCCTAGAAGCAGGCTGTCTCCTGGCTGTCAGCCACCCAGCCAGTCTGGGTCCTGCTGACTGGCTATGAGTCTGTCTCAAGATGTCCTATGTCTTTCCCGTCCCCTGCCCTTGAGAAAGCCCATCCCTAGCCCAGCCCTTAGACCTCCACCTTTGTATCCTGATGTTCTCAGGGCCTTGAATATACTCTTCCAGAGTGTGTCCTCTCAATCCCCCTAAAACAAGGTCACCTTGTGGGTTGCTCCTTCTCCATGGTCTCCGAGCTCTAGGAGGATGCCCCTACAGTTGGTTTGTTTCCCTTCGGCATAATTAGGTCTTATTAGTCAGATTCTTCCACCACACTGACCACCTCTGGGTGGGGGGCACTTTTGTCTCTGAGCATTTCCCTCCCTGCTTCTCTATGCCCAGGATTTAATTCCAAGGCCCTGAGGCCTCTCTCCCAGCTCACCAGATTCTAGAGCTGGCTCTGGAGAGATGGACCCCTACATTTCCACAAAGACAACAAACAAATCTTCAGTGAGGTTCTGACCTGAATCCTGAAATCTAAACATTCCTGTGCAGAGTCCTCACTTCCTGCTTCCAAAATCCCTTGGCCTGCTCTGGCTGCCCTTGGAGGGACAAACACCCACAGGCAGACTTTGGCCCACAGCCTGTGGATTTCAAGTGAGCCTGTGTCTACAGATGAACATTTTCATGGGCGCAGCAGCCTTTGGCTGGATGACGACCAGGCTTACTCGTCTTGGTCAGAGGCCCAGCCCACAGGGTCCTTGGGCCCACCGTTGGGGGGGGGAGGGGTGGGTCCACTTGAGCTTCCTACACAGTTCCAGCAATTCCTCCCTCACATTGTGTTCTCCTGGCCAGACCACAGCCCCTCATGAGGAGCTGCCCTGGAAGTTTCCTCAGGAGGACAATTCAGCTTTCTTCTTTATCTCCTGTTCCCCACAAATGGCTCACGGGGGAAAAAAGAGACCAGGGTTATGTGACTTTCTCGAGGAAGAAGACTGCAACCAAAACCCCTATTTAAGCAAACCTCTCCTGTCCTAAGGGCTTTTTGCCTGTCTTGAGAATAGCACTTGTAAAGCAAGCAAAAGGTGTTTGTAAACAGTGAGATGCACATACCCTACAAGAGGCTGAAAGCTACTGCTTGTCAAAAGGAGGCCGCACCACGGAATGTGAGTACGAGGCCAGAGCAGTGGAGAACAAACTCAGCCTCTCAAGATGCAGAGTTTGTGTTGTCCCAGGCAGAGAAGCCCCGTGACCTTGAGCTGGCCCAAGAGCAATCACCAAGTCATCAGCCTTTATTGGGCTCTCCATGTGTGCAAAGGAATTGATTGAAAGGCTGTGGGTAGAGAGTCTAAAGTGTCTTGTCCACCTCCTTGGAAGCTTAGAGGCCAGTTGGGGAAATAAGACCAACACAGAGATAGGTGGAGTGCTTAAGGACTACCAACTGACTCAGTGACTTTAGACAATGCTCTTAACCTCCCAGGGACACATTTAATCCATCTGTAAGTTGGGGATAATATTAGTGAAAGCCAAGCCTGGACCAATCAGATGATGTTCAAAGAAGTTAAAAAAGGGGCATATGCTTGTTGGTTGGAGTTGTTAGAGAAGGCTTCCTAGGTTGGGAGCTCCTTGCAGGTAGGTCCTATGAGTTGGTATCCCCATCCCTAGCCTACTCCCTGGAATTCAGCAGGTGTTCAATAAATGCATCCTGAATGAATGGATAGAAGAGAGGGAGGAGTTAGGGCTGAGTGTTGAAAGATAATAGGATTGTCTGGTGCCTAGGAGAAGGGAGTGCCTTTCAGGCAAGGGATGGGCTGAGCCTGGACACCCAGGCAGGAATATGATGTGCATGGCGGGCCGGGGCTGGTCTGCCTTGCTGTTTGCTGACAGTTTCTGCACAGCAAAACATTTAACGTCTGGACTCTCCTCTAAGGGTTGCTGACTGTAAGTCTATAGTGTTTCATCCCATCTGGCAGAGGAATTCTTGGCCCCATTGACACACCTGTATCTGTGCCAGAGCAGAGCAAGTACTGAGAGAGAGGAGGACCCTGGCTGGAACGGGGCACCAGCCCGCAGCCCCAGGAGCAGTAGTGCTAAAGTAAAACCTGGGGTTTCAGCCTCTGCAGCAGGTAGTGGAGAGTGTGGGTGGGAATATAGATATTTTGTTCAGACAAGCGGGGGAATTTAGAGTTCTTTATGGAAAATAGGTTAGCTCACTTATTACTCAGCCAGACTTTTCAAGGATAACACAGACTTAATGCTAATATACAAGCATTTTCCAACAAAGGCTCTAAAATGCCAGAAGGACCTGAGAGATGCCATGACCATGGAGGGTGGCATGGAGGACAACAGCAGAGCCTGGGGGGCTTTCCCTGTAGCCTAGAATTATCGCCCCTTCCTGGCCCATGTCTGTTTTATTACCGCAGACTCTCAGCTCAGCATTGTTACAGTGCACTGCTGAGGAAATAAAAATGAGGGTGAGAGGACGTCTATTTATTGACTTTGGCTGCCTCTCCCCTGTCTGCCTCCCAATAAAACTATTTCGGCTTATTCTAAACCTCAGGGAGTAGACAGAGGCTAGGACTGGAAGTTCTCCTAATTGTTGCTCCATAATTCCCACTTACCCAAGTCCAAGGCAGGTGTTAACCAGCCTGTTCCAGATGAAGTTGTAAGAGGGCAGGGTAGGGGACTCCCTTCAGTGTTCTCTCTGGTCTCATGGACACTTGGCAACAAGGGTAGAAAATTGCTTTTGAGTTCTCCCAGGTTCTAATGTATCACTCAACCAGTGCCTAGAACTGTGCTAGGCATAGTTGGGAGATAAAGAAATTACAGAAGACAGAATTGCTTGCCCCAAGAAGCCCATAGAGGTTTGAGAGATCAAAATTAACACATTCAAAAAAATTAGAAATGGACTATATCAGAGCGATTAAAGGAAACCTTTTTAGAACTTGGCCCTGGCTGGTCTCTTTGGGAGGCATAGTATAGCACAAAAGAAACCCAAGAGTGGCTGGGGTTAGAAGTTGCTAGAGACACAGAACTACCTCTGACAATAAGAACCAAACCCAAAGATGGATGGGACAACTTAGGGGCACAGGACTCCTATTAATCAGGTGGTCTCTTTCCCTTCCATTAAAGTAATATTAAATAATAGGCAGCATTTACTGTGTCTCAGGTACTGTTCTAATTGCTTTAACAAAAGTGGGTCACTTGATTCTGCCAATAACCGAGCAAAGTAGGCACCATTTTTATCCCCATTTTATAGATGAGTAAACTAAGATACTGGGAGGGTCTAACCACATGGCCAGAACTCAGCTGCTCCCAGTGGGGCTGAACTGAGGATCTGGCCAGGATTTAGGAGCCCAGGCCATAGTGGAGACTGCAACAGAAAAGGGAGACAGCCTGTGGTCCTGGAAGTTCTGGAGGGATACCCACAACACAGAATCAGGAAAGGCAGCCACGTGGGAGAACTCACACCCTAGTCCTCATGGTCGCAAAGCCAACCCAATGCCCTCCAACCTCCAACTTCTTTCCTATTCATTGCTTATCATGGTGAACAGGTGGGCAGATCAGAGCCACCCAGGTTTCCTTCCACATAATCCAAGGAATACCAAGACTGAGGTATACAGGCAGAGAATAGATCAACAAGAGAGATGTTACTTCCAGAAGGGAACACAGAGGGATGCTGGACAGTGTGATATGGACTCTGCCTGCTTTAGAAATGTCTGGAAGAGAGAAAGGGAGGTGGGACTTCTTGGAGGAGTCTAGGCTTGAGCCAACCACTGCAGAAGGAGAAGTATGAGGAGCTGGGTAGGAGCCTCCCAAACAAAAGAACAGGACTCCAGGGCTGTGTAGGAACCCCAAAATGGCCACACTAAGGATTGGAGGGGGCCAGTGAAGTGGGATGGGGAGGCCTTCACTATTAGCTCCTGGAAGGCCTGTCAGGCTTTGAGAAACCTCAGAGAGCCTGAGTAGAAAGCTGCAGTGTTCTCCACAAATCTACCAATCCTCATTTTACCCTCTTCATGTAAAACTGGAGCAGAGAGGTGGGGGAAGGGGAGGGGAAAATATATCGGTTTTCCTTCTCTAAGAGGTAAAAAGCTCCAAAATGGTTAATTTTTGTACTCCAGCCCCTTTGATGGAATTGTGTGCATAGGGATATTTAAATGAGCTCTATATCTGTGCTGAGAATAGCTCCATTCCTCTGCAGTGTTTGCAGCCACAGCGTTCTGTGTCGACAGGCTTGCAAATAGTCTCCCAGAGCCAGCCTCCAACCTGCTCTCCCACCCACTCTGAAGCTGCTTCTCTCCCTAGAACAAATAACATCATGTCTTTCTTCAGGCCATGAAAACATGGTAACATTACCACATAAACTATCAGTAGCTAGGGACCTCTGTTCTATTAAACAGAAGGCTACAAATTCAGGAACTGGATAATGAGCACCTGCTGTATGGCACATCCTAGGGAATACAAATGGAGTAATATTCCACCCCTGCCTTCAAGAGGCTCAAGATCCATGTAAAAGGCAGTCCATGGTGCTCTGGGGTCTATTAGGGGGACTGACTTCCCAACTTTTGGCATCCGAAGATCCACATCCAAGGAGCATTTCTCCCAAACCCATGCCCAGTCAAATAAGGATGGTTGGTCACCCTAGCAGAGGGTGCCTTGCTACTCCTCTCATTCCTCGCCTCCATTCCCCCCCACCCCCGGCTATAAAACAGCCTTTTGAAATAAGCTAGCATTTAACTTACAATAATAATGAAAACAACACAACAACAATCTATCCTTTACAATAGTTATTGAAGGAGATTATGCCACCCCAAAATATGCCATTTTGGAATAAGGATTATTTGGAGCTAAAAGCAATTGAGAAGCAATAGATGCAGGCAGAGTTTTCTGCTCTCCCCTTATCCACCTAAAAGTGGGGCATACATTTCCCTTTGTGGAGGTGGCATAGATTTCCCTTTTGAAGATGTACTCCCCTTCCATGCCAGGAAAGAAAAACAACTCTTATCACTGGAGTCAGTACTGAGATGAGTCTGCATTAACAAGCCTTACTAAAATTACCCTTATCTGACATTAGTTTCCCCCCATATATTTCCTAGTCACTTCCCCATAATTTATTGTCCCTTGAAGCCCAAACCCTCTTTCCTTTGTTAAGAAGGGCATATAAACTCTGAGTCTAACTGCTGCTTCTTCTATGTGTGTTACCATGCATGTAAAATATGAATAAATTTGTGTTCCTTTTCTCCTCTTAATCTTTTGATGGTTAAATTTGTGGTCTCTCAGTTACTGAACCTAAGAGGGTAGAGGAAAAGTTTTTTTCCTTCCCAACATTCTCAACCCTGGCCTGCTCATTAGAATCACTTGAGAAGCTTTTTTTTTTTTTTTTTTATATTTTTTTTTTTTTTTTTTGAGAAAAAGAGAGAGAGAGAGAGAGGGAGTGAGCAAATCCTAAGCAGGTCTCAAGCTGTCAGCATGGAGCCCAATGTGGGGCTCAATCCCACAGACCATGAGATCATGACCTGAGACAAAATCAAGCGTTGGACACTTAAGTGACTGAGCCACCCAGGTGCCCTGAGAAGCTTTGAAAAATGATCAGGGCCCAGGTCCCTCAGAACAATTAAATCAGACTCTCCCACAAGGGCTTTCAATGTACAGCCAGGGGGGAGAAACACTGCCCTTTGTATGGAATGCCCGGAGGAAGCAGTAGAAAGGGGGTCACTGAATTCTGTATTTCCCAGAGTGGTTTCAGCTTCAGGGCCAGATTAGAGTTGCTTGTGGACGACAGGCATGAGACCCTGTAGGTCCTAGTCCATATGCTTACTCTGCAGGGACCTTAGTCTATTGTGGGACACATTGGTGGGAAGCAGAACAGCAGGCGGGGCATGCCCACAGAGTGGGACTCAGTGTATCTTTTTGGAGGGATGTTCTCTTCTTGGGACTGGAACCCAAGATGGTCCTCCCCCCCCCCCCCACACACACACTTGTAGCCCCTGCCTTGCTTCATGAAGTCCCTCTGAGGCAGTTTTCCAAGCTGCTACTCCTTGGCGTTCCTGGTTTTCCCATTTGTCACCTCTGTGAGAGAAATTAACAGTTTTGCCAGACCCCGTATAAACAGGAAGGCAAGCTGTTAACAAGATCCTCCTGCCCCGCTGCCAAGCCCAGAGCTCATGGTTTCCTTCCTCAGAGCCTGTCAATTGTGAGGAGGAGAAAGGAGAAGAATGGGCTCTCTTTGGGCACTGTGTGGGCTCTCTTGTGGCCACTTGAATGCCAGTGTTGGGGCTTGCTGACAGCTGGGTCTGCAGCTGGTTGGCTTTGTCTGTTTTTTTGAGGGACAGCCAGGGGCAGCCACTGATTAAACTGGGAACAAAGCAGGACTACAGTCATGGCTGTGCACACCAATGCTGCTGAACAGCAGAGAACAATTAATCGCCATGTTGTGGAATGTGTGGATGGGGGCAGGGAGGCAGTTGGAAAATGTAAGAATGTACAGGAAAATGTCAAGCAAGTGCTTGTGTTCATTAGAAGCTGAGAGAGAACCAGTTCTCCACATGTTCTCAGGACCTACCACAGTGTGGAAGGTCCTGGTCACTGCCTGTGTACCCCACAGACTTTCCAACTGGGGTGGTCTGACACTGCAAATGGGTGACACTGTACCAAGCAAGATAGAGAGACTCCTGGCCTTTAGATGGCAATTTTATCAACTTACCTGAGTAATGGTACAAAAATGCCCATTTCCATGTGTGTTGTGACAGGAAAAAGGTTGTCTCTATGCAGGTTTGCTGTTGGCATCTATCTAGGCACCATGTAGGCCAGTGTTTATTCCTGTGTTTATGCCCTGGAATCTTGCAGTCTTTTATCCCAGAACCAAAGAGGGAGGGCACTGGGAGGGAATAGGAATCCCTCATTCCACCACGACCTCCACCACCAGCAAAATGATTGCTACTGGCTCTTCTGGGAAGCCTGACCAGAATAGCTTCTGTAGAGAGATGGAAAGGGGGTATGTGTATGTGACTAATTTAAGCTAGAGAAGCAAAATAAATTCATACAACTAAAAAAAAAATGGAAAAGAATAAGATCAAGAATGGCAAGGGCTTTCAATGTACATCCAGCGGGGAGAAACACTGCCCAGTGTTTCTGGGTGGCTCAGTCTGTTAAGCGTCTGACTCCTGATTTTGGCTCAGATCATGATCATGGTTAATGGGTTCAAGCCTCACTGGGCTCCAGCTCCATGCTGACAGTGCGGAGCCTGCTTCAGATTCTCTTTCTCCCTCTCTCTCTCTCAAAAAAAAAAAAAAAAAAAAAGTGGCAAGGGAAGGGGTCTGGAGTAGCTGGAAAGGAATGAGGGAAAGGAAAGATGGTTTGGGGCCCAGATAAGGAGAATTTAGAAACTGCTAGATTCTCTTTGATCTTTATAAATACTAATGACTGGAATTCCTTTTTGTGATGCCATTACTGTTTTCTGGATTGTGTGTTGGACTTCCTGCCAAGACTGAACCTCATGGGAGCCCTGGGATTTATTAAAATTACACAGAAAAGTTATTTTTTCTATCCTGGGTCCCCCCCTAGATAGCTGAGCCTGAAATAAAAGATCGTATAGAGGTCGTTTTTTGGGGGAGGTGATCCCAGAGAGTAGAAGTGTGGGACTGGAAAGAAGGAAGGAAGAAAAGGCAGTATGAGTGTGTTATCAAGGTCATCACTCTGCAAGTGGAGCTTAATCCCACCCAGGACATTTTGAGGAGCGTGTACATATAATCTCAGGACTGTCCACCTGGTGGTCAGCCAGAAGAAGCATTCATCCATCAGCTCCCTTCACCCATCATTTGAGGGTTCCAATGGAGGCATTCACTCCCCCACATGTCAGGTTTGTACACAAGTGAGAGCTGAGTGGTCTCCCACTAGTGTCCACATCATCACAGAAATCCCCAAATAGAGGAAGCAAAGAACATGGGCCAGCTCTTGAGACAAGTGGCTATGAAGGTGAGGCCAGCACAGGCTGTCATTAGAATCAAAGATGAGGTCAAGGATGGGGGGCAAGAAACCAAAGGCGTCTGACCTACCATCACAGAGAACATGGGCCAAGCCCCTGACTTGACCTTTGAAATGACTGAGATACAAAGACAGGACTGGTATGTGGGGGAAGGATAGTAGCCATAGGCCAAGCTGTAGCAGAGGGAAGCCCAGAGCCTTTCTACACTCCTTTATCTGCCCTCTTCTACCTTGATGAGCCCCCCGTGACCTGTAGCCCTGCACACCACTGAGAAACCCAAGGCACTCATGCTATGGTGGCTCCCAGAGCTACCATTCATTGTCACCTCTCTTCAGAGATCCCCTGCCTTACTACCTGGGTCCTATTATCTACCACCACCCCACCAGCTACCATTAACCCTCCCACTCTCTGCTGGGAGATTCTCTACTTACTGTTAAAAGGAAAAATTAAACTAGCTCACATGGTTGAGATAAATTACTCTAGTGGTAAAATTCATGTGGGGACATCCAAGGAAGAGATATTTGTAGACAGAGTTGGGAGGGAGGGTGTCAAGAAGCCAGTGAACTTCCCTATCCTGAGGGATGCCTTGATGTAGTCCCAAAGTGAGCTCACTTTTTCCTAAACTCACCTCCGTTCATGTGACGGGATGGGAGTGCTTCCTTTCTTAGCCAGCATTGCCTGTTATGAGTTTCTTCCACAGCAGAGAAGAGAGCAGCATGTACTGCTTTGTCGCTTCCTGTAGAGAGGAAGAGAGTGAGGAAGTCCAGGGAACACTGTTCTAGGCAGCTGCCACTGGGGACCCAGCCATGTCTCCAAGCACAGAAAGGTACATGGCAAGAAATTCTCATGGTGCTTCTACGTGAGTGTGACAGACACCCTCACTCACTGGCCTCAAGCTTATATATAAGTAGACAGAAAAGGATTACTGCTTTATTTAAGTAATTGAACTCCTCTTCTTGGCCCAAGCATCTCATTGCCTCTTGCATGGGTTTTGGCCTTGACCTTGGGCAAGTGTGAGCCAATAATCAGGATCAATAACAAAGGCTGCTGGTCCCATTTATTATATCTGTTGTGCCTCTGGGGTGGAAGTTAGAATGTGGTTGGTGCTGTGTCATTTCCTCCCTGCCCCAGCCTTCTGTTTTTTTTTTTTTAATTATTATTTTGAAGCCTACCTTAACTGTCAGCTCTAGTTTTATACTAATTTACATTTCTCATGAAACCATTTCCAAAGAGTCTTATTGTCTTTAAGCCCAAAAGGGAGATAGTGGAAAGCTTAGAAAAATTATATATGTATATAATTTTTTTTTGAGAGAGAGAGAGAGAAAGAGAGAGGGAGAGAGCATGTGTGAGTGAGCAGAGGTGGGGGAGAGGGAGAGAGAGAATCTTTAATTTTTTTTTTTTTAACGTTTATTTATTTTTGAGACAGAGAGAGACAGAGCATGAACAGGGGAGGGGCAGAGAGAGAGGGAGACACAGAATCTGAAACAGGCTCCAGGCTCTGAGCTGTCAGCACAGAGCCTGACGCGGGGCTCGAACTCACGGACCGTGAGATCATGACCTGAGCCGAAGTCGGATGCTTAACCGACCAAGCCACCCAGGCGCCCCGAGGGAGAGAGAGAATCTTAAGCAGTCCCCATGCCCCGCTGAGAGCTTGACCTCACAACCCTGGGACCATGACCTGAGCTGAAATCAAGAGTCAGATGCTTAACCAACTGAGCCACCCAAGTGTCCCAAGAAAAATGAGGTTCTGGTTTCATCAGTCCCAGGGTCCCATGAAAGAGGCAAAACCACTTGGGAGTGTATGTATGACAGGAATCTGACCTTATACAATTATGGGAGCTGGTTAAGGAATCTCTGTAAGGCTGTCTAATGCTCAAGTTTGAAGTCTCCAGGGAAGATAGTTGGGAAGGGAAGGTGGGTGTAAAGTAGAAGAGAACAAACACAAGCTAGAACCCATAGGCATGAGGTGAGATCCAAGAAGGGCTGAAACCCAAGCTAGTTCTCACCGCCTCTGACTGGTGCTATGAGAGTCCTACAGAAGGTGGCATCCTCCATGGCAGAACTAACACATACCTGGCCCAGGAGTCAGAGAAGCTGAAGAAGATTCTGGGGGAAGGTAGGCTAGATTGCTGCCACACACTGACAAGGTGAGCCAGCAGATAAGTGACAACATGTGTGAACTGCAAACTGGCTGTTGCTTCACTTCTACCCTCCACAGCTCACACATGAATCTCTTGTAGTTCATTCTAAGCAGAAACATATAGGAAAGGGAATTCTGGGAAATGTAGTTCAGCCCAGCCAAGTTGACAGATTACAAAGCCACCAAGTGTCCTAAACAAAGTAAAAGTAAATTACTGTTTGGCAAAAATCTTCGGAGCAATGTCCCAGATGCTTTATAGGAATTATTTCATTTAATCTCTTAATAGTCCTATGAGAAAAGCATTTGATTCCTATTTTGCAGATGGGGAAACCAAGACTGAGAATTTGCAGTGAGCACATTCTTATGGACCGTACATTATTCAAAACTCCTCTCTCCTGTGAGGAACTCCTTCCTTGCAGCTGGGTACTGGTTATCCAGTCTATCTTTAAGCCATTGAATGAACCTATGGCCTGCCCTGACCAATCAGAGTACTCCATCCTCTTGGTCACAGTAACTGGTTCCTAAAGGGGCATCGACCCAGTCTGGGCCAATCAGAAACTTTCCTGGGACTTTTCTACCAGGAAAGATATGATCTTTGTCATTTGGGGGCTGTTCAAGTTAAGTTTGAGTACTTAATATTGGCTTCTGGGTACAGAATCTTGGCTTCTGGTATTCGTTTTACCATATAGAACATGTTTATCTGAGGATGAAAAGATATCATTTGGACCCCTAGATTCAACCATGTCTGAAGTTTGCTATACTCTTGAACCACTCAGGTTACATGAACCTATAAATTCCCTATAGGGAATTAGCTAGTTTGGGTTGGAGTTTTGCCAGTTGCCACCAAAAGAGACTAATAAACAAAACTGGTAACAAAGAGGAGTATTGTAAGTGAGAGATCCTAAAATGTAGGTTTCTTATATGTGGGGAGCAGGCCCTTGGGTTCCCAAGGTACATGAACCAATAAATTTTCAATTAAAAATTTTTTTAATGTTTATTTTTGAGAGAGAGCGAGAGACAGAGCGTGAGCAGGGGAGGGCAGAGAGAGAGAGGGAGACACAGAATCCAAAGGAGGCTTCAGACTCTGAGCTTGTCAGCACAGAGCCCAACAACGGGCTCGAACTTGGGAACTGCAAGATCATGACCTGAGCTGAAGTCAAACGCTTAACCAACTGAGCCACCCAGGTGTCCTTAAATGTTCAATTTTTAAAAAGAAAATGTGATGTGCAACCAAGAGAGAATGTCTACTACAAAGATTAAATGACTGGCCCAAGGTTGCCCAGCTAGTAAGAGGAAGTGTTGGAACTCAAATCTGGGACTGTGGGGTTCCAAAGCCTGGACTCTTACCCACTGGGTCCTACAATGGCAATGCCAATTTAGTCAGTGCATCTGAGTTTACTGCAGGCTCTGCCTCTGTGACTTCTCCAAGAAGATGCAGTGGACCGCTCAAAGGAAAGCCTGAGGTGAGGTTTTCTAATTCCCTTTGGAAACAAAGGAGACTGTGGGGTGAAGAAAAAGTGGCCAGACTTTGAGGTCCAGATCTAAGGTTGTGATTTGGGATTATGGTCCCCATTTGCATGAGAGACCGAACCAAAATCCTCTGGGGATTCAAGTGGCAATGCTTATTTGTGGCTATCATTTGATTGATCTCTGTGCTGGACTTGAACTGATCAAAGAAAATTGATGATGAAGGCAAAGTTCACTCTAGTCAATCTGGAATGCCAGCTCGCTACCTATTTTTAAATCTTTCCCAGGATACAAATTTGACAGTGTTCCTTCCTATTCTCTTCCAGTGTCCAGTCACCTCACAATATGAGGTTCTTTATGATTAATTTATAAGCTTCCTGCTTTAGCTCTTCAAACAAGTGGAAAATATCTGGTCTTTACTCAACAGCTATCATAGTTTTATTTTAAGTTTTTTAATGTATTGTTTATTTTTGAGAAAGAGAGTGAACAGGAGAGGGGCAGAGAGAGAGAGAGAGAGAGAGAGAGAGAGAGTCTCAAGTAGGCTCTCTGCTGACATTGTGGGACTCGAACTCATGAAAATGTGAGATCATGACCTAAGCTGAAATCAAGAGTTGGACAGTTAACTGACTAAGCCACCCAGGTGCCCCTCAACAGTTATCATAGTTTTAAAGCCTCAAGTCACTCTACCTTTTTCCTTTCCAAGCTTAAAAAACTTAATTTAGTCTTTATTGCCTCTTTCAAAGGTTTCATTGAACTTGGTGGTAGTTGTCCAGCTTATTTCCAGGGCTCCTGTATTTCTAGAATGCAGCATCCAATAGGACTTTCTGCAGTGATGGAGATCTGCTATATCATGCCTGTGCTGTCCAGTATCGTAGCCACCGGTCACAAGTGGCCACTGAACATTTGAAATGTGACTAGGGTGACTCAGATTGCATTCTAACTTTTATGTTTAATTAATTTAAATTTAAACAGTCACATGTAGCTAACTCCCCCAATTGTATATAGCACATATATCTTCTGATCTCATTTCTGGCCTCCCAAGTATTATGCTAGTCCTTTAAAGACCTGCTGACTTTTGTTCACTCACTGGTCCACTAAGACACTTTACTCTTTAGAATTTCCAGCTTCTATTTGAGTGCTTTGATATTTTTTCACATCTCCAAGTCTGTATCACTACTGAAATCTCTTTTCTACCCCTTTTTCTCATATTGTTTAGAATAGTTTGCCTTTCACCAAAAAAGATGGTTGTATTGCAAAGTCAGTTGGTGGAGAATTAATTACATAAGAATTCCTTAGATGAGGGGCACCTGGGTGGCTCAGGTGGTTAAGCACCTGAGTCTTGATTTGTTTTTTTAACATTTATTTATTTTTGAGAGACAGAGACAGAGTGTGCGTGGGAGAGGGGCAGAGAGAGGAGACACAGGATCCAAAGCAGGCTCTGGGCTCTGTGCTGACTCAAAGCCGGATGCTGGGCTAAAACTCATGAACTGTGAGATCATGACCTGAGCCGAAGTTGGACGCCTAACCGACTGAGCCACCCAAGCACCCCATCTGACTCTTGATTTAAAAAAAGAACTTTAAGTGCTTATTCATTTTTGAGAGACAGAGACAGAGAGAGAGAGAGAGAGATAGAGAGAGAGAGAGAGAGAGGGAGTGAATGAGTGGGGGAGGGGCAGAGAGAGGGAGACACAGAATCCGAAGCAGGATCCAGGCTCTGAGCTGTCAGCACAGAGCCCAACGCAGGGCTCGAACTCACCAACTGTGAGATCATGACCTGAGCCGAAGTTGGACACTTAGCTGACTGAGCCACCCAGGTGCCCCAAATCTTCCTGATATTTTTATGCATTATTTTACTCCAGTGTTTGGAAATACTATGTCACACTGGTCTTTCTGATTCTCAGAGCTGGGAGATTATGGAACTTAAACGGAATTACGAAACGGTAGTGGCTCAAAGGGCCTAATGGCGAGTACATTTGCCACCACCACTTTCTTCTTTCTGTTGCTCTTTTATTGTTTCATTGACCTGCGTTTTTGATCTCCTGTTATATAAGAGTGGGACAGGCTTTTACATATGTGTTCTAAGGTCCAAGAGATCAGGGAATGTATCTTTAATTCAATTAATCTAATGTATCCTTTTAACAATTCTAATGCTCACAGTTAGTAAAAGCTAAACCCTGCTGAAAGCTGACTTTAGGAGATGCCAACAAAAGATCACTGGCTGTTTGCTTGCATTTTCTGGCACCGCTAAATTACATTTGGCTCAATGTTCAGCATCTGCCCCAATCGGAGGATGATTCTCCTGAGTGGCCCCAGGAGTCCCAGTCCCTCTACCCCTTGTACAGGGCCAGTGCCTCTCTGTGCCACTCCAAGTAGACTTGCACAGAATTAACCTTACACAGTTAATGTTTAATTTTAAAAGCTGTGCTTTTTTTTTTTTTTTTTTTTTGTATTTCCATTTTGGTGAGTAGACCAGATGCTTTGCCAAATTTACCCTCAGCTAATTGCGTAGTTCAATGTCCTGAATGTGCCCTTGTTTGCTTAAGACCTGCTGATTTGCACAAGAAATTGTTCCAGGAATGTGGGTCAGAGTGGACGCTCACATGGAAGCTGAAGTGACCAGGAAAGTGCCTCAGAGGCCTGGCTTGGGTGCTAGGTGTGTGCAAATCTGCAGGAATAGAGGATTCTCCAGGGCAGGATTTTCATTTTAATGATATGGCTGCTGTAGGTGGGGGAGAGCTGAGGCCTGGAGACATGGACAAAAATCAGTTTGGCTCTGATCCACCTTTGGAACCCCCTCAAGCTTTTCATCTTGAGCAGGCTTTGGGGCAAGATTGAAATAAAATATTAATGCACAGCTGGAGGGAAATAATTTTGAAATCTGGCATTTGCTCTGCCTTCGTCCCTGGAGGCCCTCTGATAAGATGTCTGTGAAGCAGGAATGATCTTCCAGCAAGAATAGAATAAGGATAAAGTTGCTCAGTTACTCTGCTCCATCCCTGAATCTGGAAACTGACCACCAGAGGTGTTCCTGGGAATGGGGCTCCAGAGCAGATCACAGTGCTCCACATCCTGCCACAGGATGAGAGCTGAGAGTGGCCTAGAGGGGATTAAAGAGGGTAGCAGGGAACCAAAAGAGACAAAGTGGGTGCAGCTTGGGTGGTTGAGGGTGGGGACAAGGGGAGAATCATCTGCCTACTTTGGTGACAGCGAGGGTCTCTAACCTAACAGATGGGATAGATTGCAACCTCCTGTCATTTTTTACACATGCTCCCACACAGGTTATCCTGGGTCAGCTCCAGTCTGCACTTGACCACCCCTGGCTGGTGTATGCTCCTGTGAGCCCTGTTGTCTTGCTGTCTCTCTTATGAGATTTGTTTTGGTGACCTACAAGGAAGACATTCTGCCAGCAACTCGCTGTATTTCACTGAGCTCTCATGATCCCTCTAGAGCTTGTTTCAGTTCTTAGAAGTTCAGTCATTTTGTTAGCTGCCTGACTTTCCCACAGATACATAACAATACCACACACTTAGTGGCTTAAACAACACAAATGGATCTCACTGGGTTGAGATTGTGGGCAGGACTGTGTTCTTTTCTGGAGGCTCTAGGAGAGAATCTGTTTTCTTTTTCCTCTTCTGGAGGCTGCCCACATTCCTTGGTTTACACCCCCTTCCATCATCAAAGCCAGCAGGGGCCGGTTGAGTCTCACATCACACCCCTCTGACACCCTTCTGCTACCCTCTCCCACATTTAAGGACCCTTGTAAATACTTTGGATCCACCTGGCTAATCCAGGATAATGCTCCCTTTTTAAAAAGATTTTTTTTAATGTTTTATTTATTTTTGAGAGAGAGTGAGCATGAGTGGGGGAGGGGCAGACACACACACACACACACACACACACACACACACACACACAGAATCCAAAGCAGGCTCCAGGCTCTGAGCTGTCAGCACAGAGCCGGACCGGGGGCTCAAACTTGGGAACAAGGAGATCATGACCTAGGCTGAAGTTGGATGCTTAACCAACTGAGCCACCCAGGCATCCCTCCCTCTTTTAAAATCAGCCCACTAGCAACCTTAATAACATTTGCAAGCTGAATTCCCCTTTGCCATGTAACCTAACCTGTTCACATGTTGCAGGGATTAGGACACGGACATCTTTAATTAATAATCCACTTTAATTAATAATGAAACCTCACCTTTTCCCAAGCCATTTACAGACCTCCTTGGATCCTGAAAATGCCTATAAGATAGGTGAGCGGGTGGACTTGTCAAAACACCAAGGTAAACAAACAAAACTTGTACAGATCTCACCCTAAGTTTACTTTGAAATAGATGATGGGAGATAGTTAAAATGCAGGTCATGGTATTCAGTTCATTTCCAGGCTGTAACTCTAGATGACCGTACATAGTAAAGAGAAGGAGTGTGGGGGGGAGACTGGCCTTATATGACCAGCTGTCAGACACAGATTCACGTTTTGCACTCGCACGAACTTGACCTGGCTATGTCCCTTCCTCTTCCCAATTCTGTGATGCCCTATTAAGTGACCAAGATGATAGTTTTCACACAGACAGCTACTGTAGAAAGGTGTGACCCAGATGCAAAGCTATTCATATTTATTAAAACAGATGTCAGAGAAAGATGCTGGTGGAGAATTAAAACCACAGCCCTGGTACTGACCTTGTTGAATTTTCCATGAAGGAGGAATAGGCTATTCGAGCAATCAATGTATGGACAAACTTTTTTTTTCTTTTTAAATAACGAATGAGCTTTTTGAAAAAGAATCAGAAAACCTATGATATTTAGGGCAATCCTAAGAGCAGCTAGCAAGGAGGAGTTCTGACCGCCATTCCATGATTGCCATTCAGATAGACGGGACCCGGTTATGCAGTTCTCCTGACAGCTAAATTCCTCTTGCGGTTTGACTACGGAGCTCGGGAATTGCATCCTGAGTCTAGGGAAATCAAAAGAAACAAAGTCCCTAACCTCTAAGAGGCTGGATTTAAAAGGTTTGCCCTGACTTCCTGCTTGCTGACACTCTCTGTGTTTTATTCTGTTCTTATTTATTTATTTTGGAGCGAAATGACAGACTTTCCCCAGACTTAGCACAATTTTTCTGCTCAGGGTCCAAACTTAAAAATATCAAAACCAATACCCATACCCCCCCCCCCCCCACCTTCCCTCCCCCCACACCCCCCCCCCCCCCACCCCCCCCCCCCCCCAC